>NC_035447.2:89853370-90153370 GCF_002127325.2 Helianthus annuus
TTGATTTGTGTTGTGTGTATTTAAATGCATGAGGATGTGATAACTTCACTTCCGTACTGTTTGTTTTTGCAGACATAAACTGTCTGCAAGCTGATTTTCATGTCTGCAACTGAAGATGTGGTCTGAAACTCTTCAAGCTGAAAATATAAGACTGTTTGTTTTTATAAATTGATACTTTCTGTACAAACTACATGAACTTTGTTTTATTTTCCAAATCAAAACATCCTAAATCATTTACCTCAACTACACATTAAACATCCAAAATATGCAACCCAATTCCCCAAATTCCTAAATCATCAATCAAAATTAAAGTTTCCATGATAGATGCTAATTAGTCGTGATTTACAAAATTAAAGTTTCCATGATTGAAATTTAAGAACCAATTTCATCTTCTAAATTGAGAATCATTTAGATACCAAAAGGAGAAATAAAAAACACCTATTGTGATGACCATAATCTCTGCCTTGCTCTAGACAATCACAAACGTATCCAAGAATATTCCTCCGTCAACTGGAACTCACTGGAGTTCTACCGGAGTAAAGCGTAACCGCGGAGATCGGAGAAAACCCACCGGAGATCACGACGGAACTGTTTTGGCCACGTTCTGGTATATATTTCTTATTCATTTTGTTCCTCGTTCAATCTTCTGTTGATAGGAACACCTCGCCGGAAACCTGCATGTTAACGGGAACAAGAAACACCTCGCCGGAAACCTGCACGTTCACCGGCGCCGGTGACCTTACAGCGGTGGTGGTGGTGGTGGTGGTCCAGTTTTGAGGGTGGAGGTTTTTTTTGAAGATAAGAGAGGAGGGTTTTTTGTGAAGATGAAAGAAGAAAGGGTATCATAGCTTTTTTTAAGCTGAAAAAAGCCATTTTCAGATCTGTTTAAGAAAAAAAAAAACAGTCTTCAAGGGTAACGTCTGCGCGCCTGCGGACATCAGCTCCCTTGAAGATGTTTGAAGAAAAAACAACCCTGTGATAAATAGGAATTATTTGCAAGTAGAGCTCTGATCCAATCAACATATTTCACGAGAAAACTTTTTATAATCTTACATTTTTTTAGGCCTTAGTTTCTATGTTAACTAGTTATTTTCCGCCCGCGCGTTGCGGCGGGACCCAATGACTACAAAAGGCGTATCAGCAACGGCAAACAGATACCGGATATCAAAACATAAATAAAATGACGTGGTAAGGATAGTCACTCCGTCATAAAAAAACGATTTTAAATAACCTAATATATAATAATAGGACCCACATGTCCTACAGGTTGGAAATTCGGTTGTTTTCAGTTCAGTTATTACGGTGCTAACACATTAAAATATGGAGGAGCTCGGTACCAGTAACGGCAGTGAAAGTACCGATCCAGAAAATCATCGAAATTAGGTACCGGCATCGAAAATGCTCAGTACAATACGGTATGGTATTTGAAGGTAAACATCAATAAATACAGGTATGGTGCTAGACCGGTGTCGAACCGAAAGTAACGATTCTGAAAACGTCAAAAGGTGGGTACCAAATTGGTACCGAAAATGATTTGGTATAGTAAATTTGGTACCGATACGATACCGGTTCGTTTACAGGATTTGATACGATTTGCTCATCAATATTCTAAATATCCAAGTTAATTTTGCATGCTACAATTCATTCATTACAGAAAAAGACAAAAAAGAAAGCAAACTAAGTTGTTGTGTATATAAAACCTCATTCAAACGAAATACAGTTTACTTACTGTGTGTATGAAAAGTAATCTAAACGGTACAATTACTTGCATTGTTGCGTTGCTACAGGATTTGATGAGCTCGGTACCAACCGGTACCGAAAATACCGTTACCGAAATCCCCAAAAGTGGGTACCGGTACCGAATATACCTAGTATGGTACGGTTCGGTACCGGTCGGAACTGGTACAGCACCGGTATTTGAGGGTAAAAACCGGTGAATACCTGTGCAGAACCGGTACCGAAAATACACCGGTTTGGTAAATTTGAGACCGGTACCTATACCTGATACCATTTGCTCGTCTCTTAATGATGTTACTATTCATTCCATTCTAATTTTAAATAATTTTAATTTTAATTTTAATTTTAATTCTAATTCTAATTCTAATTCTAATTCTAATTTTAATTTAATAATAAATCATTATTCATTCAGTTTGCTTTTTATCATATATAGATTAAATAAATCATTAATTTAATTTATTTTATTTTCGTAATTTGTTTTTTCGTTCAAAGAATATATTGCTTGAAGCAATTTCGTAATTATGTAACACCGTCGCAACCTCTTCAAAATGGGATCATGAGTTGGTTATTTGGTTCGTGAATTCGTGCTAGAAGTAGGTGTTTGAACATGTTTTTCCTTTAATTTTAGAGTAAAATGCCAAAATAGTTCCTGTGGTTTGGGCAATTTTATCAGTATAGTTCAAATGTTTCATTTATCGTCTGTGGTCCAAAAAGGTTTCATCATTGTCATTTTAGTCCAACTGGTTTAACCACATCAATGCTCCTCATTTAATCAAGAGGTAGTTTTGTCATTTCCCCTAATATTTTAATTAAACCTTTTAATCCACCCTATTTATATTATATTTACATGTCAAAGACTCTTTAGAGTCTTTAAAATGGTAATGGTGAAACATTTTTAGACCCATAAACAATAAATGAAACCTTTGGGCTATACTTGTAAAATTGCTCAAACTACATTTGAAAGTTTACTCTTAAATTTAATTTAAAGTTGTTATGAGTTCAAATGAGTTTCAAATTAGGTGCTCCTTCTACCCGTAAAAAATTTCATAACTTCCAAAGTGAATTATACAACGAACATGTACTCAAATACCTAACTTGACCAAACCACTAAATTATTCTATAGGGGGAGTCTGTTAGTGCATTATGCAGGAAGGTGACTTAAAGACTATGCAGGAAGGAAGACTATAGCTCCATCCAAGGGGGAGTCTGTTAGTGCATTATGTCTTTAGCTTCCGTCTGTATCGAGTCTATGTATTTTGTCCTGTATGTGTCAGTGTACTTTTGTATATGTATGTATTTTGTATCTAGACAAAACAGGGAACGGAGCGTTATCTGTCAAGTCTCATCCGATCGGATGACATATGTCATCCGGACGGATGGCCATCTGATCGGATGACATCTTTCCGTCCCTGGTTTGCCTATAAATAGTGGAGTAGGGTCACTTGTCTAGAATCTTTTGCCTGATTGTCATAGCGAAGCTCTGTCTGATTTGCATCTGGAACTCTTGTACTTTCATATTCTATCAATGAAATCGGACATGTTAAGCGTTGATATCGTTGTTGGTGATTCTCTGACGATGCCGAGGGATTCCGCACCTCGTCATTGATCGATTCTACCACGTCTTCTACTAGAACCGTTCCTGCGTTGCACTCACACCTATTTTGGCGAAGTCGACTCGTGTTTGTATAATACGAGTGTTTTCGAGTTTAGTATAATCGAGTAAAATGCCTTAGGAAAAAACGTATTTTATGGAATAAATAAACAAGTATGAGCACATAAAAGCATTTCAAGAAATTAACACATAAGAGACGTTTCAAGAATTCAGCATACGAATCAAGTATGGTCGAATTTGGTACTTAACTATAGACTAGGTGAAAAGCATAGTAATTTTCCTAATTCCCTATAGTTATGGCTCTGATACCAATCTGACCCAACCGATGGCAGAAACAGTCCACCATCGGTTGGGGTGTGACACATGTGTTTTTAAAACTTGTTTGTGATGTTTGGACTGAATTGAAAGAAACTTATGATAAAGTAGATGGTTCTGTGGTATTTGATTTGTATCAAAAAGTTATTTCATTTAATCGAAACGGAACTCCTGTGTCTGAGTATTATCATAAGTTGAATGTTATGGGGAGACAATTAGACAATATTTACACCGTATTGTTACCAACACATCAAACGCATGAAGAGAAATGAAGTACAACAAAAAGTGCACCAAAAAAAAGAAACAACATAACAAAAATCATTGTTATGAGGTCATGGTGCTAGTTCTTTTTTTATTAACATCAAAGGCCGGATACTCGTGATCACCCTGACAAAAAGATCTTCCTTCTGCTCAAAAAATAGAATGTGGTGATCAGGCCCGCAGAACAGAACGCGGTGACCCGGCCCACCCACTCAGGTTGAAACCTACAACTAGGAAAACCCTCTGGCTCAACCCAAAACAAAATTTGTCCTAGGAGAGATTCAAACCCATGACCTCCCATTTGAAAAGTGGAAGTCATGAAGCTACCACTCAACTAGAAGGCTCGGTGGTCATGGTGTTATTAGTGTCCTCCCCTTATGTGTTTTGATTTCAGGTGTAGGGCCAATTTCTTGGACAAGTATCTAGGCTAGTTGTGGGTCTCATTTAGGTATGAGGCTAGTTGTGGGTCTCATTTGGGTATGAGTGAGTGAATCAAGAATTCGTATAACACTGCGAGACAAACCCAAACTGGGTAGTCTTTATACGGATAATTACCTAGAACAAATTTTGCGAAGAACGACTTTCAACTAAATTCCAAAAGACAATTTAAATGTTTGCATAAACAACCTAATATTTCAATTTCAAATAAATATAAATTACATAAGAAAGCATAAAATAACAGAAACAAATACCACATATTGTCAAAAGTTATTTAAAATAGATCACACATGATTCTTGTTTGCAGGAGGCTTTCTGAAGTTGGTTGTTTGTTCAAACCCATAGGCAATCTCTATTAATGTTGGCTCTGAACCCTTTAAACCTCCAAAGCAAATACCATACGGACCCCCATTTTTATCATACCCAGCCGGCACATTGATTCCTGGATATCCACCAATCGCAAGAACACTATAACCCTCAAAATATGGTGTCACTAGTGCATCCAGTTTGTTATCATTCATCAACTTCTCAAACCCGTATTTTGAGGCTTTTGTTAAATTCATTAATGCTTCCTTCTCTAACTTGCCTATACCATTAGTTTTCTGAGCTGCCAAAAACACATCTTGTGGGTAGTCATCGATCCTTTCCTGCAATATGATACAATGGTGATTATGGGTCCTTAAAGAACCAGTCATTACTAGCGAGAGGATCGAATAGGAAGTATAGTTTGGCTAGGAAGAATAAGAAGCAATAGGGTTATGACATGTGGCAAAATCTAAAAATAAAGGGGAAGGGTATCTTAGTCAATATGATACAATGGTGATTATGGGTCCTTAGCATTTAAATTTCGTCAATCATTGAAGAAATATGAAGAAATCGGCTTCGATCAATGTAAGAAAATTTTGAATTGCATTTTTACGATCTGGGTTTTTGAATTGAGTCATTGCGTTTTACAAAGAAATGAAAAAACACTTTTTTTGTATTTTTAGTCCATTGCGTTTTAGAAACAACGCGTTTTATTGTGTTTTTAGTCCATTGCGTTTTAGGAAAAAGACATTTCTTTGTGTTTTTAGTCAATTGCGTTTTAGAAAAAATGACATTTTTTGTGTTTTTATGCCATTGCGTTTTAGAAAAAAGAAAAAAAAACATTTCTTGGTGTTTTATGGCCATTGCGTTTTAGAAATAAGACATTTCTTTGTGTTTATAGGCCATTGCGTTTTAGAAAAAAGACATTTCTTTGTGTTTTTAGTACATTGCGTTTTACAAAAAAGAAATTTCTTGTGTTTTTCAGCCACTGCATTTTAAAAATAACACATTTCTTTTGTGTTTTTTGCCTATTGCGTTTTAGAAACAAGACAAATTTTGTGTTTTTTGTCAATTGCGTTTTAGAAAAAAAGGTCATTTTTTATGCTTTTTGTTCATTGCGTTTTACGCATCTGGGTTTTCGAATTATTTTTTTTCAAAAATATAGCAATAGTATAATCGTTTTAAAGATAAAAAAGCGCTCGTTTTTTTGGTGCAATTTTTATAAAAAAATAATGTCGTATGAAAGAGTTATTGCTTTGGACTGACTAGAATACCCCTTCACAAACTCAACGTCTCCTTTTTTATTAGTTATACCCATTTAATCGAAGCCCTTGATTAATCAATTGATGGTCAAGATTACTTCCTATCAAAAATAAACTTCATAGTATATCCTGACCCATTGTTGAAACAATGGTTAACACAAAGGATAACCAAGAGGGTCGTTTCACGTATGGGGTTCAACCTCTTCTCTTGCTCGTGTCAAAGGCCTAAGATCTGCAAAACAGTAAACACCGTTAGTCTCGTTAAGAGGGGAAAAGGGGGTTTTCCCTCTTAACCAGGCTCCGGCGTGAGAATAAGTACTGCTCTGAGATGAATAAAACAGTGTGTGTATATAGTGAGTAAAGAGAGCCAAGATCCTTAACCTGAATGATGAAGGGTCCTATTTATAGCCGGATGGTGAAGAAGGAGGAAGCAGCTGTGCCAGCTGTGGGTGTGCGCCAGCTGTCCGACCAAGGGGAATATCCTCTTGGTCTGCTCTGTCGCGAAGGGTGTAGTGGTACACGTGGCGTCCTTCTATTCGCTTACGCTGGATACCTCGTACTGGTTGCGTCAGACTTGCTCCCTGGATTGTCGCAGGCCTATGTGGCCTTCTCTCAATGGTGACACGTGTTGTCCTTTATGTTGGACGAAGCATCTTTGATGCCAGCTATGGACCGCCTAGACATCTTCTGGAAGCTTCTAGAAGGTCTTGGTGACATGGATGCCTTGTGTGCACAAAAAGTGGTGTGGTCCCTGCCATGTAGGCAGGGAATTGGGACCATACCTCTTCAAGTCCCCCCAGTCCAGTGTGCCTTCTAGTTGAGTTGATCGTCTAGGAGGGATTCTGGACTTATGAGAGTTGTGGTCTCTATGCATCGCGTTGGAGTTGGTGAATATAAAGTGAGCCGAGTGGACGCATGCCGCATGGGTCTCGGCCTTTTGAAAAAAGTGAGTCGAATGGACGCATGCCGCATGGGTTTTGGCCCTTTGAAAAAGGTGAGCCAAATGGACGCATGCCGCATGGGTTTTGGCCCTTTGAAAAAGGTGAGCCAAATGGACGCATGCCGCATGGGTTTTGGCCCTTTGAAAAAAGTGAGCCAAATGGACGCATGCCGCATGGGTTTTGGCCCTTTGAAAAAAGTGAGCCAAATGGACGCATGCCACATGGGTTTTGGCCCTTTGAAAAAAGTGAGCCAAATGGACGCATGCCGCATGGGTTTTGGCCCTTTGAAAAAAGTGAGCCAAATGGACGCATGCCGCATGGGTTTTGGCCCTTTGAAAAAAGTGAGCCAAATGGACGCATGCCGCATGGGTTTTGGCCCTTTGAAAAAAGTGAGCCAAATGGACGCATGCCGCATGGGTTTTGGCCCTTTGAAAAAAGTGAGCCAAATGGACGCATGCCGCATGGGTTTTGGCCCTCTTGTGCTTTCTTTTGTTGGAAGTTTGGTGGTTATGGGGAAGCGTTTGGTGTGACCGTCTGACGTCCCTGTCTTTTCGGAGCTGAACAGTTGCTTTTGCAGTGACTTTCTGTCACATCAGCAGACCCTGTCGCCCATGCTTCCCGAAAAATGAGCCGACGTCTTCTCTCTCCTGTGACGTGTCAGTCATCTATTGGGCGCTTTTTCTGTTCCCTGACGGTTCACTACCCATCGCATTAAATGCGATGGGTATAAATATGGGGCGGTTATCTCTTTCTTCTTTCACTTTCAAATTCTAAGTGCAATTTCTCTCTACCTTCTTCTCCTTTGTTCTATCTTTCACCTTTTTTCAAGTCGTTTTCTTCTTGATTTTTATCATGGCTGATAAGAATCCTACTCAAAAGAAGAGGAAACATAAGAGTAGAGCGCCTCCTGGTCCTGACCAGGCCCAGATTAACTGGAAAGAGGATGAATTCCAGAACCTCGTTAGAGGACATAATTTTCGACCTGAGTGGGGGGCTCGATATCCTCCGTCTGGATCTACTGCACTGGATGCCCCCCCTGGTTTTATCACTTTATACGCTGCTTTTTTCCGGGAAGGCAATTTTAGGTTGCCCATTACTAAGTTTGTTGCTGACGTTCTGAGAGGTTATGGTCTTCATATTTCTCAAATAAATGCTATTGGGCTCCCCCGGATTACTCACTTCGAGTTTGTTTGCCGGTCTTATCGAGTTGAACCGACGTTTCCGATGTTCAACACTTTTTATAGTGTTTCGTATTCCAGTGGGTTCTACTCTTTCCAGGCTAGGATGGGGGTTGCTCAGGTGTGTTCGGTGCCGATAAAGGGCATTCATGATTGGAAACAAAAGTTTTTTTACATTCGTCGTGGTGTGATTCCGACGGATATGTCGTATAGGCATGTGGAACAAGGGGTTCCCAGGGTGGATGTTCCTCCCAACTATGGTGATCAAGACCGGTTTAAGAAGATAACTGCGAAGCCGACGGCTATTTCTCAACTGGATGAGATGGCCTTGGTTGGTGCAGGGATGAGTTTGTTGTGGGTTCCTAAACATCCGCTGGGTCAGCCTGCGTATAGCCATAAGGGCAAATGTATTGTTCTTTCATGTCTCATCACTTGATTATTTCCCTTTATGCTTATTATGTGTCCTTATTTTTGTTTCCACTTTGCAGTTGGTTATAGTTTGCTGAATGCCTTGGACCCGAAATCAGCGGGTGCCATGGTTGAAGCTATCCAAGCTGATGGGAATCCAACGTGGTTGGAGCAAATACATGACCGTTTTCTGCATCCTACCGATGCGAGTTTGAGTGGATACGCCAATGAAGTTCTTGGTGAGGATGATGAGGACGACTTGGTCGACTCTGGTCGAGAGGAAATCGTTATCCTTTCTAGTGGAAGTTCTGACCAGGATGTTGAAGATCTAATATCTCATTCCGCGCGTGCAGGTACCGTGCCTGGTGGTGTTGCTGAGGCGGTACATGGGTTTGCTGAGGATGATGACGATGTGGAGGCATCTGTTGATCCGTCTGCCCAGTTGGAGACGAGGAAAAGGGCAAGGACGGAGAAATCTGTAAGAAGGGAAGAGAAGAAGGAGGGCGGAGCTGGTGGATCTTCTCGTAAGCAACCTTCTACTCTTCCTTATCTAGATTATGTGGTAGTGTCTGATACATTGTCTGGCCTAGGCCCTGGGGAGGTGCGTCAAGGGTCAGATCCTGATGATAAAGCCACTTTAACTGAGCATATGAAGAAGAAGGCTCTTGATGATCATAAGCGTCATCTTGATGAACAAGCTGCTGCCCTTCTTGCGGCCAAGAGGGCCAAGCTTCAAAAGGATGCCCCCCAGCCCCTTCTGAATCTGAGGTTGATTTAGGTGTATTTAGTGGGGGTCGAGGGAATTTGTTGGAGAAGATATTTGAGGCCTCTGCTTCCCGCCCTGGTAACTTAGTTTCCGTGTATGTTTCTGTCATCTTTCCTTTGGTCTTTTTTGCTAATTGTAGTTTTATGGCAGAATCTAAGACTAGCAAGAAGCCGCGGCCGGTGGATATTTCTCAGATTACTCCACCTACCTCTCCTCCTTCGAGGACTGTTGGCTTGACCCCTCCTCGAGATGATGTTGATGTAACTGTGAAGGGCGGGGAAGGGTTTGAAGGTATATTTGAGGGAGGTGACGCTGCTGGTGGTGATGTTGCTGGTGATGCTGGTGGAGTTGATAAGGGTAAAGGTGTTGAAGTGGAGCTGGAGTCTAGTGAGACTACTCCGCAACAAACCGTTTACACGAAGCGTCCGCCTGGTGGGGGTGGAGCTACTTCTGGTGTCGTGCGGGACTCGTACTTTGAACGTGTTCCTGATGATTCGTGGGGTAATCCGGCTTGTGATGATATGCCTCATGGTACTCGTTGGAGCCTTACTCAGGGTTCCCGCATGAATGATTTACAGAATTGTCAGGAGTTCTTCTCATTATCCCTTCCTCCTGCCGAGAGGATGTTTCAGAAAAACCGCAGCCGCTTTGCCCTTATAGATGATCATGTTACGGCTGGGGTTAACTTCTTTGCCACCTCTCAGGAGATTCTTCGCGAGTGGCGTTCTATGGGAGAAGAAACTATGGCGTTTGAGGAGGCCAAGAAGGCATTTGCTGAAGAGAAGGAAAAATTTAACGCAGAGCAGAAGGGTCTACAATGGCGGGTTACTGAGGCTGAGCGGAAACTTGAAGAGCAGAAACAGTTAAACGAGCAAAAACAAAAGGATTGGGAGTCGGCATGTGCTCGTACGAACGCGGAGATGCAGTCGCAGCGTGATGCTATTGTGCGGCTGTCCGGTGAGAAGACGGCTCTTGCGGAAGAGGCTCATCAAGCGCGTCTTGCTGCGGAGAAGAAGGAGAAGGAGTATATTGCGCGGATAGATAAGCTGGAGCTTCTTGTGCAAGAGAAGGCTTCGGAATGTGAGGCTGCTCAGCGTCTCCTTGATGAGAAGACGGCTGAGTGCCGTGCGTCTGAGCTCCTTGCTGAGGAAGCTTCAGCTGATAGTAGGTGGCTGCTATCCCGCGGTGTTCCATTGGTAATGTTCTTTGCCTGTTCTATTTCTGTCTTCCTTTATTTCTACTTTTGTGTAGTTATTTCTGCTATCTTATTCGACCTTGTTTTTCATGCAGCTTGCTGATCGTATCTTGAATTCTCCTGAGCTTGCCCGCTACATGTTTGAGTTGGGTGGGGCAGGCTATAATAGTGGACGCAAGTTCGGGTATGCGGAGGGTAAGTTTGCTGCTTCTAATAACGACAGCGATCATAAATTTGAGCTTTTCAAGGTTGACTGCGATAGTGCGTATGCGGAGAAACGGCGAGAGTTTGCAATGCTTGATTTTGCCGTAGTTAAGGCTGCTGGTAAGTTGGCCCTCAAAGCTGATGGGGTTGCTTTGTTAAAGAAGGCGTTGGGAGAAGATGATGCTAGTGGTGCAGGTGGTGCTGGTTCCAGCCGCACTTAATTTGGGATTTCCGGCCTGTGTGCCGCGTACAGCCTTGTATGGGCTTGTAATGATGTTTCAAGACAATTTCTTACTTTGCACTTGTAGTGTTTTGTACTTTGACGAATGTTTGTTACTTTGATTATGTTTATGCAAATTTTGAAATCGTCATAATATGTGCATGTTTTAATTACTTTGATTAGGTGTCACGAATGAATGATGGCGCTGACAGGTGATGTTGTGTTACTACAACGTTTTTTATTCTGTCGTTTATGTATGCGCGCTTGCATGTGACGTACGAAGTGATCGAGTTGCAGGTTATTGTGTGAGCTCAGCTGGGATCACAGCCTTGGGAGCATTACAATGTTTAGTTGCCTTGCTATCGATATTTTCGTGTTTATGTGGGCACGAAGTTATGTTTTTTGGCGTTTTGTAGGCTTTGGTTGTGTTTTCGACCCGGCTGTGCACTTGGCTGTGACGAGCCTTGGAGGTCTACAACGTTTCCTATGGTCGAGCCATTGATGTTTTCGTGTACGCCCAAAGTGATAAATGCAGTTGTGACAAAAAGAATTTGCATGAAGTAAGTATAGCCAAACACTTCTTGTATTAGGTAAATGTGTCGGCGATTCGCCTTGTACGATTACATGTTTATATGTAGCATTTTCGTAACTGTTGGGCATTCCAGGTTCGTGGAACCTCTTTGTCGTTCATGGTGCGTAGCTTGTATGCTCCCTTGCCGAGAACTTCATCGATGATGTATGGGCCTTCCCATTTGGGAGCCAGTTTTCCCGGTTTTTCTGCGTTGGACGCTTCATTGTCCCTTAAGACATAATCGCCTGGGTTGAAGGTGCAGATGCGGACTCGGGAGTTGTAATATTTTTCAAGCTTTGTCTTGTATTTGGCTTCGTTGATTGCCGCCATCTCTCTCCGTTCTTCTAGGAGGTCCAGGTCGATCCTCCTTTCTTCTTCATTATTGATCAGATTCATGGAGAGCATTCTCGGAGATGGAAGCCCGATTTCTGCTGGGATCACAGCTTCGGACCCATAGACCAAGCTGAACGGTGTTTCTCCATTGCTTGTCTTGGGCATTGTTCTATGGGCCCATAATATGCTTGGTAGCTCGTCGACCCATCCTCGTCTTTTTTCACCGAGTCTTGCTTTGATGCCATCAACGATGCTTTTATTGACTGCTTCAACTTGACCATTCCCTTGCGGATGTGCGACCGACGAGAAGGTGTGTTCAATGTTTAGTTCCTTGAACCATCGTTCGAGATCATCTGCTGCAAAATTGGTACCATTGTCGGTGATGATGCGGAGTGGAAGGCCGAAACGGCATATGATTTGTTCACAGATGAATCGTTTAACGACTGCCGATGTGGTTGACGCAAGTGCTTTTGCTTCCACCCACTTGGTGAAGTAATCGACCGCGACGATGATGAACTTGACTGCCCCAGGAGCTTCTGGGAAAGGGCCCACCATGTCTATGCCCCATTGCTGGAAGGGCCATGCGGTTGTTACTGGCACCAACTCGTTTTTTGGACGCATGGTTTTTGGTGCATGCCGTTGGCAGCCGCTGCACTTTCTTAGTTCCTTCACGGCATCGAGGTGCATTCCGGGCCAGTAGTAACCGGCGTTCATTACTTTAGCCACTACCATGCGTGGCCCGGCGTGGATGCCGCAGATGCCTTCATGTACTTCCCGGATCAGATAATTTGCGTCGTCGGCGTCAACACATCTCAGCAGAGGGCCGAGATATGACTTTCGATACAATATCCCATCCGCCATTTGATAATGTTCTGATTTATACTGGATTTTCCGCGCCTCGGCTTTATTTTCTGGGAGTATCCCGGACTGTAAGTACATGATGATGGGTGTCATCCATGACGTGGTTCCTGTCTGGATGACGCTGACTTCTCGGAGTGGCACAGACGGGTTGCTTAAAACTTCTATTCGTACGTCTTTGGCTAGGTGCTGAAAACTTGTTGACGCAAGCTTGCTTAAGGCGTCTGCCGGCTTGTTTTCGCTGCGGTTTATGTGGTGCACCTTGTAAGAATAGAAAGTTTGCAGCAACGTCTTTGCCTGGTTGAGATAGAGTGCCATTATGTCGCCCTTGGCTTCGTATTGACCGTTGATTTGGCCTGCCACTAGCATGGAGTCCACATGTGCCTCAATATGTCGGACTCCCATTTTGATTGCTAAGCGCAAGCCGGCCAGAAAGGCTTCATACTCTGCCTCGTTATTTGTGCTCTTGAAGTCTAGACGTATGGCGTAAGTAAACTCGTTTTTGTCAGGGCTCACTAGCCGTAGCCCCGCGCCTGCCCCATCTTCGTTGGACGCGCCGTCAGTATACAGCATCCATGGTTCTTCGGTTTGTTTTTTCTCCGCTTTCTCCATCGCCTTACATTCTCTGTCTTTGTCATCGGGGACTTCCGTCATGAAGTCTGCCAAAACTTAGCCTTTTATCGACGGTCGTGGTCTGAAGACTACGTTGTGTCCCCCTAGCTCTATCGCCCATTTGGCCAACCTTCCTGATATTTCAGGCCTTGCTAGGATATTCCCAATATTGTAATTTGTTAACACGTGGATGACGTGATTGGCGAAATATCGGCGTAGCCTTCTTGACGCGTGAATCAGTGCAAGGACAAGCTTTTCCATGATTGCGTATCTTGTTTCTGGGTCGGTTAGGGTTCTGGACACATAATACACAGGTGTTTGAACCCCTTGTCGATCAACCAGCAATACGGCCCCGACGGCCCTGTCGGAAGCTGAGAGGTACAGAACCAAAGGTTCTCCTTTGTTTGGTGCGGTTAGAGTTGGCAACTTGATGAGACAGTCTTTCATCTCGCGGAATGCATTTTCTGCTTCCGGAGTCCATTGGAATTGAGTTTTCTTCATGCAGTTTCGCAAGGTCTTGATGAATGGGAAAGATTTTGCCGCGTGGTTTGCTAGGAATCGATTGAGGGCTGCCAATCGTCCTGCGAGCTTTTGCATATCTTTGATGCTTGCTGGTGAAGGCATCCTCTCTATGGCCTGGACCTTTTCTGGGTTCACCTTAAAACCATCTTTGGTGACTATGAAGCCCAGAAACTTTCCTTCCTCCATTCCAAATGAGCACTTTGCTGGATTCAGTTTGATGCTTACGCTGCGCAGCGTGTTGAAGGTTTTCTGAATATTTACCAGCATTGCGCTCTCCTCCCTGCTCATGATTACCAGATCGTCCATGTATACCTCGATGTATTTACCGATGGCGTCACTAAATGTTTCGTTCATCAACCGTTGATACGTAGCACCTGCATTCTTTAAGCCGAACGGCATCTTGGTGTAGCAGTATAGCCCCGTTGGCGTGCGGAATGCGGTTTTATCCTCGTCTTGAACAGCCATCTGGACCTGGTGGTATCCCTTGTAGCAATCCAGAAAACATTTCCACCGAAACGTTGCCAAAGAATCTATTTTCTCGTCTATGTCTGGCAACGCATAGCAGTCACGGGGGCATGCTTTGTTCAGATCCTTGTAGTCGACACACATTCGCCAACTACCGTTCGGTTTCTTTACCATAACTGGGCTTGCCACCCACGTTTGGTACCGGACTTCCCTGATGATTCCTGCGTTTAACAGTTCTAACACTTGTTCTTTCATTGCATCATGTTTGATGTCCCCCAGGTGTCGTTTGGCATGTACTACTGGCTTCGCATCCTCTGAAACGTTTAACCGGTGCTCCGCTATATGCCGTGGAACACCAACCATATCGGCCGGTGTCCAGGCGAACACGTCCATGTTGTCATGCAGTAATCTCTTTAACGCCGCACGCGTTAGGTCAGACATTGCGGGTCCCAGAGTGACCGTTTGTTCTGGGTATGCGCTATTCAATACCCATTTTTCTGCCTCTCTGCGCGGTGCGGGCTTGCTTGCTTTTGCCGGCCTGATTTCGTCTGTTGCTAGCACTTCCTTGCTTGCGTATATCAACGCAACGCCTGTTTCGGTTGGAAAGCCTATGGCAGAATGTGGTGCGGAACATATCATGCTGAAATCTCCTTGGGATTCTCGTCCTAAGAGGATGTCATGTCTTGAATGTGCCGGTAGCACCATAAATGTGACTTCTTCAGTTCTTGAATTTCTCCCATCAGAAAGTAATACTGGGAAAGATATTTGTCCTAGGGGAAAGACGGCCTCATTGCAGAATCCAGTTAATGGGTAGTCAACTGGTTCCAGGCGCGCCTTATCCTCTTGGTCGAATTGATTGAAGCACTGTTCATATATGATGTCTGCGGTGCTTCCGGGATCAATAAAGATGTAATCTGTTTGGTAGTGGCCGATCACCCCTGGAATGACTATTGGCCGCTTTTCTCTTGGACCTCCCCTGACAACTGGGAATACTACTTGCTTCTCGCGCCATGAATCATCCTGCGCGCGTTTGTTGTAGTTTTTTCTTGGTCGCCGTGGTCCTCCTTGCACCATATGAGTTTCTAGCTTTCTGAGCTTCTTGTTGTCTGGACCTTCATCTCTTCGTTGTATCTGGCGGTAGTCGCGCTTTCCTCCTTTGACTAAGTGACCGAGCTTTCCGTCTCTTAGAGCTCTTTCGATTTCTTGTTTTAAGCTGAAGCAATCATCGATCAAGTGGCCCGTGTCTTTGTGGAATTCACAGAAGAGATTTGGGTCCTGACCCCTTTTGTTGCGCATCTGCAAAGGTGGTTTGAATTGATGGTTCTCTGTAGCTAAGACTTCAGAAGGTGTTTTAGTTAGTGGAGTCCACTGCTTTTCTCTATTTTCGCGCTTTACTTCTTTTCGATGGGCTATCTGATTGATCGTATGGCGTGCGTCGTCCCGTGGGGGGCTTCTTTCTCTGTTCCCAGAGGCCCTCCAGGGTTGATTTCTACCCCTTCTGTTGTTTCGATCGTGATGGTTGTGTGCGCGCTGACGGTGATCGTCACCGGTCAGTTGCCTATCTGTCTGCGCAATGGTCTTGGCTGCTTCAATGAAGGTTTCCCAGTCTTTGGGTCCTCCGTCGCGCCCTTTGATTCTTTTAACCAGATCGTCGCATTTGACTGCTCGCATGAAGTGTGCGCGCATCATCTTTTCCGGTATGTCTCCAATTTCCAAACATTCTTTGTTGTACCTCGTAATAAAATCCTCTACGCTTTCGTAGTCTTTTCTGTATATGTTCAAACAGTCACCTGGGTCTCTGGCGTGTCTTCGCTGTTGAGAAAAGTGTGCTAAGAATTTTTCTCGGAAGTCGACCCATGATTTGATTTTTCCAGCTGGTAAATTGTCGAACCAGATGCGTGCCGCACCAACGAAAGTTTGAGCGAACAAGTGACACCATGTTGGTAGGTTCCAACCACCTGTTGCTCCTACGCCTTTGAACACCTGGAGGTGATCGTCTGGGTCCGTTAGCCCGTTGTATTTACCTACGTTGTGGGGTAACTTTGTTTTATCGATGGCTGCGCACGCGATTTCTGGAATGAATTTTGAATTTTCTGCCATGTCCTCAGGACGATAGCTCAAGGTGTAATCGTGCTCTGCTTTGGGGTTGTACCCCGCGCGCTTGGTTGGTTTGTATGCCTCGTGCTCTGGAGGAAGTCTGCTGAACACTGTGGATTCTGCCTTGTACGTTGGGTCGTCCTCTTCCTCTTCCCATTCTGTGTTCATGTTACGTGCGCCCAAACGGGTCTGGATTGGTTTTCGGTGTAGGGTGGAGTTTTGCACGAAATTACTCTCTGTTTCAGCATAAGTGTCGCGCGTGTCTTGCACACTGGGTCTTCTTATATTCTGCACTGGCCCTCTTTCTGGACGTAAGTTCCATGCGTTGGTCTGCTGGGCCGTGTGTGTGCTCAGAGACCTTGGCTGCGGAGTTGCAAATGTTGTTTGGTTGGCCTGTGCTTGGAGCAGAGCTTGCTGTGCGCTAAGTTGCGTGTAAACTAAGTTTATGGATGCCATTTGTTCGGCGTACCAGGAGGCTAGAGTTTTTCCTTCTGGCAGCCCTAAGAGTGCAGAGTAATTGAGCTGTGTTGGTTCCGATGGAGCAGAAGGGCCTGCTCCATGGCTTAAACTTGGCATCGGGGGAGGCACGTGGTGCAAGGTCCCCGTCGGAGTTTGGAACGTAGCTCCATTTGTGTTTTGTGTAACGGTTCTTGTTGGTGTTTGGAAAATGGGTCCCGTTGTGGTTTGGCTAGCAGCCCTGGACGCACTTCCAAAAATGGATGGAAACTCGTTGTTCAGCTGACCTTCTTGGATGGTCTCGTTCCTTTGACCTCGTTGGACGTGTGCCGTGTCCGAAACGAGTTCAAAAGAAGAGATTTCTCCGTCAGCTGGGTGTGAATGATTATGGTCTGCCATTTTCACGAGTGTTTTCTAAAAGAGAAAAAGAGGTGAGAGTGGTCTTGCAAAAAAAGCGGATGGCGCCAATGTTGAAACAATGGTTAACACAAAGGATAACCAAGAGGGTCGTTTCACGTATGGGGTTCAACCTCTTCTCTTGCTCGTGTCAAAGGCCTAAGATCTGCAAAACAGTAAACACCGTTAGTCTCGTTAAGAGGGGAAAAGGGGGTTTTCCCTCTTAACCAGGCTCCGGCGTGAGAATAAGTACTGCTCTGAGATGAATAAAACAGTGTGTGTATATAGTGAGTAAAGAGAGCCAAGATCCTTAACCTGAATGATGAAGGGTCCTATTTATAGCCGGATGGTGAAGAAGGAGGAAGCAGCTGTGCCAGCTGTGGGTGTGCGCCAGCTGTCCGACCAAGGGGAATATCCTCTTGGTCTGCTCTGTCGCGAAGGGTGTAGTGGTACACGTGGCGTCCTTCTATTCGCTTACGCTGGATACCTCGTATTGGTTGCGTCAGACTTGCTCCCTGGATTGTCGCAGGCCTATGTGGCCTTCTCTCAATGGTGACACGTGTTGTCCTTTATGTTGGACGAAGCATCTTTGATGCCAGCTATGGACCGCCTAGACATCTTCTGGAAGCTTCTAGAAGGTCTTGGTGACATGGATGCCTTGTGTGCACAAAAAGTGGTGTGGTCCCTGCCATGTAGGCAGGGAATTGGGACCATACCTCTTCACCCATCATTACTATTGTAATTTTTAAACCATGAGAACCTGTTACTAGAAAAATCACGGGACCCCACCCATACCCTATTACCAACTGGGTCCCTTTAAACGCAGCTTGCGACGGGCTGCTGGCCTTTAAGGGGTTAAAGAAAAAAATCCAGCGCAAGTTGAGGAACTCAAGTGCATATCACTGTGAAGTTTGTTCTTTAGTAATAATACAGAAGTTCAACTAATCAAGATGTGATATTTACTTACCAAATCGACATGTTTCTTATTGAAGGCTATGACGTCTGCTAAAGATCTCACGGGTGAAGTCACCAGCTTCTTTAAATAGGCATTCAAGGCCAACTTGGATTCTGCTGATAGTGCTATATCCTGACTGCTGAACATTGAAATAATATGGTCGAAGTTGACGATTTCCAAATTCTCTACAAGAATAGCCCCATTTTGCCTTGTTTCATGCAAAATCGCAGGATATAAATGTTACAAGACGATTTTATAGACAAGAAAAAAAAAACAAAAGGGGAAAGAAAGATGTGTGAATGTTTACCTTAAAATATTAAAATGTTTCTCAAACATATTCAAGGTTTCGGTGTCATTACTAAAACCGAAATAGTGATAAGCCCTCATTACGCCTAACCTCTTTCCTTTGAGTCCACCCAATTTTAGGTGGTTTAAATAACCACCTTTGGGAATGTACTTTAAAGCTTTTTTGGTTGCCACTGCATCATTTTTATCAAAGCCCACAATGGCATCAAGAACATACACAGCATCTGCTACAGTCCTACACATGGGTCTGTCTTCACCATGATTTCATGGAGGGAAACAATTAGCAACGTTTAATGGCAGGTGAGAACATATATTATGACTTACCCAACTGTGTCTTGCCTAGGGGAAATGGGAATGACTCCTGCTCGGCTTGTGAGGCCTATGGTGGGTTTAATGCCTACAACTGAGTTGGCACTTGAAGGACATAGGATTGATCCATATGTTTCTGTGCCTAGTGATACAGTAACCATGTTTGTTGCAACTGATATAGCCGATCCGGTGCTTGAACCACATGGAGTAAGAGTTGCTACATATGGATTCTATACAAATTCAAGAATCATTTTTAAGATGTAATTTCACACAACGGTAAGAGGATTCACATCCAATCTCGGTTAGGTTAGCAACATTTCTTATTCGGTTTTGTTTTGTTTAAGACCAATTAAAATCCAAAGCATTTAACAGATTAAAATGAAAACCAAAACGATAAACACCCATGTTACATCTTATGTGTTATGTTCATTAAGACATTTACACAAACACCTGGTGTGCTTCTGAAAAAAGGTGAAAGATTCTGGGAACTTACAACCGCTTGTTTAGTTCTAGCATTCCAGCCATTAGGTAACAAAGAGCTTCTGAAAGCAGCCCATTCAGTCATGCTTGCTTTCCCAAGTATAATCGCCCCTGATTCTCTCAACTTGTTAACCACACCAGCATCTCGAGGCACCACCGAATTAAGAAGGGCGTAAGAACCCGCAGTCGTGTTAAGCTTATCTTTCGTTGCAATATTATCCTTCACCAAAACAGGTATACCATGCAACCCAAACCGTGAAATTGGGTCTTTATTCTTCCGTTCTTGATCAGCTATCTCAGCTAGATGAAGTGCATCAGGGTTCACTTCGATAACCGCTCGATAGATCGGATTGAGTTTGCGTATCCGCTGGATGTAAAATTCAACTAAGTCTTTGGACGTAAGTTTGTTTTGGTTGAAAGCTGCTTGAATGTCGTTGATAGTGGCCTCTGGTATGGTGAATTTGGAGCTTTCAATGGTGTGGGATAAAAGAATCACAAGAATAATTGAAGCTATCATCTTGATGTTGTTCAGTTGGATTATTGCTTCAATGAGACATGATTAAAAGTATGATATGTAAGTGGAGGGAACTTTTTATCCAACGTTTTTCACGAGAAGACTTTTTATCAAGGTTTTAAAAACCGGTTTATACCAGCATGTTAAACCAGATGCTAGAAGCTTAGTCGACATGATTTATACCGGTAAACTGAGAGAATGACAAAGAAGTTTTATCGCGGTAAATTGAGTTATACAAGTTTAAACCGGTATACCGGTACGGGGTCAAAGGTAAAAATTTGGACTTCTAATCTTTTATGAGCCCAAAAAGGCAACGATTTACCATCTTAGTAAAACCTATCATCAAAAAAGGTACCGATAGTTTTTGGATTTTTTTTTATTATAGATTAACTTTTGGAATTAAAAGATCACGTAATTGCTTGTCTATTCCCATTCCACAATGTTGGTATAAATACAATGAGATGAGATCAATTAGGATCTCGTAAATATGGGCACGACCAATTACAATCAATTACAACAATTACAATAAATGTGATGGAGCGTCTATTACTCCCCCGCAGTCGAAGCAGGAGGAGAGCGAATGCTGAGACTGGTACGAAAATCTTCAAACAGAACCAGAGGAAGGCCTTTGGTGAAGATGTCTGCTATCTGATAACGGTTGGAACATGAAGAATGCAGACCTGTCCACGTTGTACCTGTTCGCGAACAAAATGAACCAGAGTCACCTTTGTAAAATGTAACACCCCGTGTTTTCGAATGTCAAAGTCAAAGTCAAAGTCAAAGTCCAAGTCAACTTTGACTTTCTTTGACTATAATTAGTCTATTTTATGTTTTATTTGTATTATGTGGAGTAAGTGTTGTAATCAAGAAAGAATCGAAGTAATCGAATGTTTGATCGACGCGAACCGATTTACGACTGGGAATAGTAGGAAGTATCAATACGATAAAGTTAACTAATCAATAATCAAACCGATCTAACCATCATCGAACTCGAATCTCGAATTACGCAAACTTTGGTTGTTGTTATGTGTGTGTGTGCCTTATGTGTTACCTGTGCGTGTTTGCTTTATGTTTTGTGGGGTGATCAATCGAATCAATCGAAACTCGAATCGAAACTCGAAACTCAAATCGAATGCAATCGAAATCGAATTATGACGAATGGTAATGTAAGGATAGGGTGAAATATAGATGATTGTATGTTAGATATAGTAGTTGGGAGTGAAAGTAATTCGAATAGGAAACTCCATCGTATTCGTATCATCTTCAATCGAAATCGAAATATCAAAAATCGCCGCACCAAACCCTCGAACCAGGCTATTGATCGATCAGGCTGTCAGCCGATCGAACAGCCCAGCCGATCGGACAGACTGTCCGATCGAGCAGGCTGTCCGATCGGGATGCCTGGCCGATCGGCCAGCCCTTTCCTCTTTTGGAGCCTATAAATAGGGCTGTTATTTTCATTCTTTCCACTTTTGGAAACTCTCTGACCGACCAGCTCGTGCTCCTCACCTTTTCTCAGATTTCTTCCGATTCCGGTAAGTTTTCATCCTAAATCTTGTACTTTCTTGATCAAAACATGCTCCTACACCTTTCTATCTTTCTAATCTTGATTTCTAACCGTGAAATCACCAAGATCTAAGCATTCTTGGATGATATCATCATGGTGTTCTTCAAGAACATCATGTTTTGGCCTCAATCCACCATGAATAGCTCGGACCTAACCGATTTCCACACAAACAAGCTAAGATCTAAACATTTACAAGATGTGAAGGATTGAAAGAAGGATTTTCAACTTTCTTTCAACTCTTTTACACTCAATGCCTTCAAACCGGTAGAAACGGAGCTTGAGCCAACTCACTAATCATTCTAATGGTTGTTTGGTTCAAGATTCGGATTCTATCTACGAGGTTCACCGACTTCGGGTTAAACATTTAACCACAGTTCCGAACCGTTCACCGGCCGGACTTGGGTGGTTCCTGTCCGAGCAGGGGAAAACAAGTAAGAACGAAGGTTCCCTGGTTCAGGTCGTTGTCAAACTACCTCAATATAACGTCAAATAATCAGAACAGCCAAGTGTTAGACGAACAGGCCGACCAGGTCAGAATGTTGGCCGAACAGTTAGGCTGTTCGAACGAACAGCCCAACCGATCGGGTATGCCAGCCGATCGACCAGGCTAGCCGATCAGCTAGCATATGGCCCCACACTTTGACAATTTCATGAAGTATAGTATTGAACAAGATGATGTTCGATCGAACAGCTGTTTGTCCACATTACTCCTTGGATCATGAGATACTATGCTTCAACACTTAATCGATTTTCAATTCGTTCGACGTATTGGAATGCCACCCGATCGAGCATGTTGTTCGATCGAGTATGCTGTTTGATCGAGGGACATCCTGCTGAGGACTACTACTGAAGTTCCTAAACGATCGGTTAAGCCGGCCGATCGAACAGACCGTTCGATTGATCGACCTGAAAGGTAAGAACACTTCAGTGTTCTCAAATACTACAACGAAAACTACAAAAGTTCAAACCATCATACACAAACACATCCTACTCAAAGGAAGAAACAATCCACTCGAACAGTCCAGCCGATCGAGCCTACCGGCCGATCAAGCTGACTGTCCGAACGAACTGTCTAGCCGAACGAACAACCCATTCGATCGAATCTACTGTTCGATCGACCAGGCTGTTCGACCCACTTACACTTGTTTCCATTTTACGTGTATTCATCGTTATGCTATCGAACTATTCAGGCTAACCCTACTCTCAAGCGCTCCCTTCAATCCATCAATCAATCGCTGTGAGTATACTCGATCCCTTTTTGCTTTTAGCACTCTTGGGTGTTACATACGTTACTTATATTAAAACACAATCGATCACACTACTCAAACTATTGAACGCTAACCAATATGTATGTATTACGTGACTAAATGAATGCTTGTTGATTGTGTTTACACGTGGAATGCTGTCTACCTGCCTTAACGACGTAGTACTATAGTTTGGACTCAGCACCCGTTCACACGGGGGTTGTTAAGGACAATTACTTGCATGGATTACGGTGGTAATCATGTATTGCGAACCGTCTCGGACGGTCAACCCGCAGTCATTGGTATCGATAGATCCATGTCGATAATTAACATGCTTCATTTTCCTCTGTGTACGTGCTAGTTATGCGTAAACTATTCGAACTCTATATGCTATTATCAAACTTGTATGCTCACATTTACATTATATGTATTGACTTTATTTTAACGTATGTGACAGGTGTTTAAGATGTTTGCTTGCTAGGAAAGCGAGGCTAGAATAAAGCTCTAGAGGCCCCCAACAAATAGTTGTCTGTTAGGAAAAAGCAACTAGAGCATAGTTGTCTGTAGATCTTGTCAGTCTGGGTCTTTAGGAGCATTTGAACAATATTTATTTGTCTTATTTAAAATCTGAGTTGTCGGAACAGAATATTTGACTAGGCGTTATCTGTAATAATTTGTTTGTTATTTGGGATACGGTATGGGACGTATCATTTAACTGAATAGTGATAATAATTGTTATGGAAACTTCTGGACAATCTGTTTCGCTCAGTGCCATGCCCCGATGATTCCGCCATCGGTTGGGGTGTGACAGATTGGTATCAGAGCCATAACTATAGGGAATTAGGCTAGACACGACCTAGTCCGGGTCGCTGTCTTAGAGACCTAGACTATAGTTAGGAACCAACAGACCAAGCTTATGTGCTAGATTCTGATATTCTTCGCTATCACTGCACTCGAATTTTCAAGTAAAGTCAAGCGATTTAGTCGAGATTAGGTGTGAAAGCCGCAAACTCTCAACTAAAATTGTTTGATCAATGCTGATTTTATCAATTTATCAATGATGTCCTCATTATTTTCGATAACGAACTAGGAGAATTATACCAAATCAGGAGTGAAATCCATAATTTGATGAATAATCTCCTCAAACCTTACTAAAACAAGGAAGAAATTGCTAAGCCAGGGAGAAACCCGAACCTTGGCAACTTATTACAACTTTTACTCATCTCACCAAAGCCTCGACGGACTCCAACGACCTGAACTCACGAGTATGACCTAGGGAATACGTGTTGAATGCCCAAGAATCGAGGCAGAAACGCGATCCCGAAAGTCGAAAGGTGACGATAAGTCTATTGTGAATAGTCGAATCGCTTTGGGTAGTCAATGTCTAGTAGCCGCAGACAATCCATTTCCTCGATTTTATGTGTTTCAATTCTGAGCCCGCAACTGCCAACTCTGATGATTCGTTGATTTTACGTGTTTTATGTGTATTTACCTGTTTGTATGTTTAATTTTGATGTTCGCCCGATTTTTGCTATCACTTCGATCGACACACACGACTCGTAATGCTATCCTACCTCAAAACGCTAACAAGTCGCTAAAATTCTAGACAATACTATGATACAACATACGCTATACTATACTCGATATGCCATACGATTATGCGATACTATTCGATATACTATACGCGACCGCTATATACGAACGACACGCGAGCTTTGAATGATAGGTTTCTGTATTCTGACTGCCTTTGCGATTAAATGCCTATGTGCTTATATGCTTATGTGTTATGTGTCTTTGTGCTCTACGTGCCTATGTGCTTCTGTGATTACGTGAATCTGTGGTTATGTGCCTGCGTGTTTATGTGATGCGTGTTCCTAAGCTTTAGTAAATAGTAGACGTGTGAGGTGAGATTCGATTTGTTGTGTCTGAGACGTACGACGATGTCTGTTGCAGACCATGTCGTCATCTAGACACCGAACCCCACTTACTCGCCAAGAGAAGAGAGACAGGCGTCTCGCTACTATCATTGCCAAGAGTGTGGCAAAAGCTGTGAGCGATGTCTTTGAAAATGCCAGCAAATCGTCTGAGGAGTCGCGAATCGATGCTCCTAAGGATGCCAACAAGACTAGTTTCAGCTTCAAACAGTTTAAAGCATGCGGACCCAAAGAATTCACCGGAGAAGATGGCCCTACCGCCATTTTTCAATGGTTCGATTCAGTTGAAGTCACTCTTCGCCAAAGCGGCTGTCCTGAAAATCTCCGCACCCTCAATGCTACAGGCGTCTTCCAGTCCCGAGCTCTAGACTGGTGGACGGCCGAACGAAACAAGCGCGGAAATGATGCAGCTTATGAGCTGACTTAGGAGGAGTTAAAGGCTATTATGATGGACGAATTTTGCCCTCCCCATGAACGCCAAAAGCAGGAGGACGAGGTTTGGAACATCAAGCAGAAGGATGGAGAAAACGCTGCTTTAACTGCACGCTTTAAACAGCTCAGCATCATATGTCCCGATCAAGTCAAGACGTTAGACATGGCCATCAAGAAGTATATTTGAGCTCTACCCGATTGTGTTGCCGATTTCGTTCATGCTGCCAAGCCATTATCGATCGAAGAAACCTACCTGCTTGCCGCCGAGATCAATGACAAGCGGGTAAAGTCTGGTTTTTGGGATAAGCATACCAAGTCTCTGCACCAAGCCACCGCCACATCGACCGTCGACACCACCACTGCTCAACCCTCCAAGTCATCAAGAAGAAAGAAGAAGCACAACAACAATAGCTCCAGCAACAAGAACTGTGTTGTGACAACGACTGCTGCCCCTCTGCAAGCCGTACCGGCTCAGCAGCAGTCTCACCACCGACAAGCTCCAGTGATCAATGCGCCGCCAGCTAAGGGCGCTTACACAGGTCCCCACCCGCTCTGCCCGACATGCTCATACCATAATCCGGTGGGAATCGCCTGTCGTTTCTGCACCCACTACAACCACTACAGGCATTTCACTACGAATTGTCGCTGTGGTCCCCATCAAGCCCCAGTTCAAGCCGCCGCTCATCAAGCTCTACTTCCAGCCCCTCAAGGCCAAGCTGCAGCTCAAGCACCCGCGGTCAATGCCCGAGTCTGCTTTGCATGTGGTGATCCTAACCACTTTGCAAACATGTGCCCGAACCGGGTTGTGAAGCAAGAACCCCAGCAGCAGCAGCAACAGCAGCAGCCTCAGCAGCAACAGCAAGCAGCCCGTGCCAGAACCTTTAACATCAACACCCGTCAAGCCCAGGCTGACAACAACGTGGTTAATGGTACATTCCTTGTGAATGGTATTTACGCATCATGTTTGTTTGATACTGGAGCCGATAACTGCTTTGTGTCGTTTGAATTCGAGAAGCTCCTTAGTCGTAAGCGCTCTTATCTCCCCTCGTCATTCGAAGTCGAAGTTGCTACTGGAAGAACCGTCGCTGTTAACTCTGTTCTTCGTGATTGTACCCTCGAGCTCAACAATCACATCTTCCCAATCGACCTTATTCCGATGCAACTCAGAAGTTTTAACGTCATAGTAGGCATGGACTTTCTTCGAGAAAACCATGCTGAAGTTGTGTGCTTTGAAAAGATGATTCGATTCTCGCTCGCGAATGGTGATCTATTATGTCTGTACGGTGAAACAGCTTCGAAAGTTCTCAAGCTTATGTCGTGTATCCAAGCTAGCAAGTATCTCCGCAAGGAATACAACGCTTTCTTGGCCAACATTGTAGTAGCGGAGAAGGAAAAGAAAAAGAAGGCTGAAGTCAAAGACGTCCCAGTGGTTAGTGAATTTCCTCAGGTGTTCCCTGATGATCTTCCCGGACTACCGCCAAGTCGTGATATCGACTTTCGTATCGACCTTATTCCTGGAGCTAACCCTGTTGCTAAAGCCCCTTATCGACTCGCGCCATCCGAAATGAGGGAACTCTCAAACCAACTCCAGGAGTTACTAGAAAAAGGCTTCATTCGCCCGAGCACCTCTCCTTGGGGCGCACCAGTCCTTTTCGTCAAAAAGAAGGATGGGTCGTTCAGGATGTGCATCGACTATCGGGAATTGAATAAGCTAACTATCAAGAACCGTTACCCTTTGCCTCGAATCGATGACTTATTTGATCAGCTGCAGGGTGCCAAGTGTTTCTCGAAGATCGATCTACGTTCAGGCTATCATCAGTTGCGCATACAAGAGGAAGATATACCCAAAACAGCCTTTTGCACTCGATACGACCACTATAAGTTCGTTGTTATGCCTTTTGGTCTAACCAACGCACCCGTGGTTTTTATGGATCTGATGAATCGCGTGTGTAAACCTTATCTTGACCGTTTCGTCATCATGTTCATTGATGATGTCTTGATTTATTCCAAATCGAAATCCGAACACGCGCAACATCTACGTTTGGTTCTCGAGTTACTCCAGGGGAACCAACTCTATGCCAAGTTCTCCAAGTGCGAATTCTGGTTGGAGGAGGTTCAGTTTCTGGGTCACATCGTGAATAGTCAGGGTATTCATGTCGATCCCGCGAAGATTGAAGCAGTCAAAAGCTGGATTACGCCAAAGAACCCGTCTGAAGTCCGATCATTTCTTGGATTAGCGGGCTATTATCGACGATTTATCGAGGGATTCTCTAAAATCGTTGTGCCGCTTACCGCTCTTACCCACAAAGACAAGTCTTTTGTTTGGGGAACTAAACAAGAGTCTGCTTTTCAAACCCTTAAGCGCAAGCTCTGCAATGCTCCTGTTCTCACATTGCCGGACGGAAACAACGATTTCATTGTCTACTGTGATGCTTCCAACCTTGGTCTTGGCTATGTTCTCATGCAACGAGACAAGGTTATAGCTTACGCATCTCGTCAGCTCAAAATCCACGAGAAGAACTATACAACCCACGATCTCGAGCTAGGCGCAGTTGTTTTTGCATTAAGATTTGGCGACACTACCTGTATGGTACCAAGTGTACGATCTTCACCGATCACAGGAGTTTACAACACATCTTTAATCAGAAAGAACTTAATATGCGTCAATGCCGATGGGTAGAACTTCTTAACGATTATGACTGTGAGATTCGTTATCACCCGGGCAAGGCAAATGTTGTAGCCGACGCACTCAGCAAACGGAGTTATTTGCTCAGTATTCGCAATACCCAAGCCCAGTACAATCTCGAAGCTCTCATCCGCGAAGCCCAGCATGCTTGCTTTAATGAACGCACTTTGAAGAAGGAGAGAATCTATCACGATGGAGCTCAGCTTGTAAGCAAAGCAGATGGGATTTTCTATTACCTGGACCGAATTTGGATCCCTAAGCGGACCGATTTATGAAAGATTATAATGAATGAAGCCCACAAATCCCGATACTCTATTCATCCCGGTGCCGATAAAATGTACCAGGATCTTCGTTACAAGTACTGGTGGCCAGGTATGAAACGGGATATCGCTCTCTATGTTGGAAGTTGCCTGACTTGTGCGAGAGTTAAGGCTGAACATCAATCACCTTCCAGCTTACTCGAACAACCTCCAATCCCCATATGGAAGTGGGAGAGTATAGCTATGGATTTCATAACCAAACTTCCGCCCACGCCATCACGTCACGACAGCATTTGTGAGATCCTAAAGTGAGGCCAAGATCGAGCGTCCCCTGTATCTATCGAATAATGCGTTTCAGGGCATTCCAATGGTCAGTCTTAGGGGCATGCATGTGCATATATACTTGCTGAACCGCATAACTGATGTCGGGACGAGTGAAAGTTAAGTATTGTAGAGCACCCGCAAGGCTTCTGTATAAGGTAGGGTTCTCGAAATCGGTTCCAGACGACGCACTAAGTTTTGAGTTAGTGTCGACTGGTGTGGTTGCGGGTTTGTAGGAAGTCATACCTGCTCTCTCAATGATGTCAGAGGCATAGCTCTGCTGAGATAGAAACATAGAGTCACCTGTGCGTTTGACATGTATGCCCAGAAATAGACTGAGTGTGTCAAGGTCTTTCATAGCAAACTCCTTGAAGAGGAGAGAGAGAGGATGTTCCCGCAGACCTGTAGTCGAAGTAACAAGAATAATATCATCAACATAGAGGAGAAGGTAAGCAGTGTGACCCGCACTGTTGAGAATGAAAAGGGATGCATCACAGCGACTCTGAAAAAAGCCAAGGGTTAAGACATAATCAGTAAATCGCTGGTACCAGGCCCTAGGGGCCTGTTTGAGCCCGTAGAGAGACTTCTTAAGTAAGCAAACATGGTCTGGAAACTCTTTGCTGCGGAAACCCATAGGTTGATGCATGTAGACTGTCTCATGTAAATGACCGTGCAAAAAAGCGTTAGTAACATCAAGTTGATAAACAGGCCATGATTTGGACAGTGCAAGAGATAAGACTATCCTGATTGTAGCGGGTTTGACGACAGGACTGAAAGTATCCCCACAATCAATGCCAACCTGTTGAGACCGACCATCACAAACCATTCGCGCCTTGTATCGTTCAAGAGACCCGTCTGACCTGTACTTGTGTTTAAAAAGCCACATACTTCTAATGATGTTCATATGCGGGTCTCGTGGAACCAACTCCTACGTATTATTATTAATAAGCGCATGAAACTCGTTGGCCATGGTGCTACCACATTTCGATATGGATAAAGCCAAGGTGGGGGATTTTGGAATTGGAACGATGGTATCGATGTGGAGGTTAAAAAGTTGTTTCGGTTTATGAATTCCATCCATGGCACGCGTACGCATGGTACGGGTGTGGACAGTTGGGGTAGGTATTGGTTGGTTGACAGGAGGTGAAGTAGGGGGTGAAGGTGGGTTTGGTGAGGAAGGTGGTTTCGGTGAAGGGGTGGACGAATGTGGGTGTGTACTGTGGGAAGTTGTGTGGGCTATGGGGGGTGGATTCGTGGGTAAAGGGGCCTGGGCCATAGGCTGGTAAGGATTGGGGGGTGGCTGAGGTTGGCGAGTGGGCTTGGGTCGAGGATGGTGGGCCGATTGGGCTGTGAGGAGAGGATGGTGATGTTGAGGGTGTATGTAGAGGGGAGTGTGGTTGGGCTGATGGCATAGGGATGGAGTGGGAGACATGTGGCCAGAGTTGTGGGTAAAAAGGTTCAGTGAGGAAGTGGTAGTGGTGGTATTTGCTGATGTTTTAATTGTCGCAAAAAGAAAGTTGGATTCATCAAAAAGTACATGACGAGATATGATGAGACGATTGGTTTTGATGTCAAGGCATTTGTAACCTCGATGAGAGGGTGGATATCTGATAAAGACACAGGGGTAGGAGCGAATCTCAAGCTTATGTCTGTTGGTGGAAGGTATGAGGGGGTAGTAGAGGCAACCAAAAACTCGGAGGTGGTCATAAGTGGGTAGGTGATGATACAAAAGTTGCGTTGGGGTTTTAAATTGATGTGTTTTGCTAGGGATAATGTTTAGGAGATACGTGGCAGTTTCTAAAGCATGGTTCCATAGGTAATTCGGTAGGGAGGATTGGGCGAGAAGTGTGTGGGTAATGTTGATGATGGAACGTATTTTGTGCTCTGCTTTCCCATTTTGGGAGGAGGTGTAGGGGCAAGATAAACGGAAAAGAATGCCATGCTGGTTAAAAAAAAACTTAAACGATGTATTTACGTATTCTTTTCCGTTATCGCATTGAAAGGTTTTTATGGTGTGTTGAATTTGTGTGTGTATCATTTTAGCAAAGTTTGTAAAGACGGTAAAAGCTTGAGATTTGTTTGAAATCGGATATGTCCATAGAAAGTTAGTATAATCGTCAAGAAACACAACATAATAACGATGGCCTCCCGAGCTTAAAACCGGGGAGGTCCAAATATCACTATGAATGATATCAAAAGGTTGCGAAGTAGTATCAGGGGATGGGTAAAATGGTAATCTAGTACTTTTGCCAAACACACACGGTTCACAAATGTTTTTATTCAAAGACTTAAAATTAATAGAAGCATAATTCTTTAAAGATTGAATCAAAGCTGGGCCAGGATGACCAAGGCGTTAGTGCCAGAGAGTGGAGGATTGTGCAACAACGGTGGTGGTGGAGAAACACTGGGCCTTGGTTGAGAATGTGTAAAGATCACTGCTGCTGTTGCACCAGATAATAGGCATCCGGCTTTTGTAATCCTTCACAAGAAAACAAAATGGGTCAAATTCAACTGAAACAGAGTTATCTCTAGTGAATTGACGAACCGAAATAAGCTTTTTAATAAGGTGTGGGGCATAGAGCACACGATTAAGGAGAAAAGGTGGGTAGGGTGGTTTAAAGGTTTGGGGTCCATGTCCAATAACCGGTATGGTATTACCATTTCCAACGATAATATTTTCATTCATGTTATTATTAATAATAGTACGAAAATTACCTGAGTTGGGATCCATGGAGATGGTTGCACCGCTGTCTATTACACCATCAGAGTAGTCAGGCGGATGGAGTGTCATGGTATGGAGTGCCTGCTGGATATCTGTAGGAGAGTAGGTGGTGTAGTGTGCCTGAGAAGGCCTCGGACCCAAGATGCCCTGTCCCTGCTTCGTGTTCGGCTGAGGAGTAGACGGGTAGGGACAAGGAGGCGCTTGCCAAGATAGCCATGGACTGTATTGACGTGCATAAGGTTGCCATGATTGCTGAGTCGACCAGGGAAACGGTGCCTGCATAGGCCAGCCAGCAGAAGATTGGGGGGGCGGCCAGACCAATTTTGGTTGGAACGTCCACGTCCTCGACCACGGGTACGTCCACGACCACGAGACCGGTCAGAAGAAGAGGAGTTGTCCGTGTTGTTGCCGGGTTTAGTGGTGGAGGCGGCTAGGGCTTGGGCTACAGATTGAGACGCCTGCAGAGACCGCTCGGCCTTCTGATCTTCAATTATACACAATTATGTCCGGGCTTCATAAAAGGAAGGCAGGGGTTCTTTCGACTGCAAGATAGTGGAGATACCTTCATAAGCGCCAGTCAATCCTGCAAGCAGCTGCAAGACAAGGCGATGATTATCAAGCGGGCAGTCAACGTTACTGAGTTCATCCGCGATAGTCTTGACGGCCTCGTAGTATGCCGACATGTTCGGGAAATTCTCTGGTCGAGTGGTGGTGAGTTTGTGGGTGAGATGGAGGGCTCGAGCAGCCTTATTGTCATTAAAGAGGCTAGCAAGGGTTGTCCAGGCGTCGTAGGCGGTCATGCCAAGGGTGATGACGGTGTTGAGGAGGTCGGTCGAGACTTTGCTGCAGATCCATTGCAGGACAACAGCGTCCAGCCTGTCCCAAGATGCGTCGGCTGGAGGTGGGGTGGTGGATTTTGGTGTGGAATCAGAATCATCAGTGGGTTTTGTTGTGGTAGTTTTTGCGGCATCGGAATCAGTGGTGGGTTTGGGGGATAGATGATCGAGAACTTGGTAAACACGACACTGAATGCGAAATAGTTCAGACCAGGTCGAGTATTGTGTTGATTCGGCTTCCAGGGTTATGGGAATCAGGTTCTTTGTGTTTGAAACGGTGAGAGGAGGGTGGAGTTTTGGTTCCATGATCGAAGGTGGAAGTAATTAGGGTTGAAAAAGAAACAGGGAAGAAGATGAGAGGAGCCAGCGGTGGAAGATGAATGACCGGCGGCAGTGGGGAGGCGGAAAGGGCTAGGCTCGTGATACCATAAAAGATCACGTAATTGCTTGTCTATTCTCATTCCACAATGTTGGTATAAATACAATGAGATGAGATCAATTAGGATCTCGTAAATATGGACACGACCAGTTACAATCAATTACAATAATTACAATAAATGTGATGGAGCGTCTATTAGGAATATTTTTTCATATGGAATGATATAGTTTTGGATTATTTTTTGAGTTGAAAATTGTATTTTATGAATTTATAGGGTTAATTGTCACACCCTGACTTTTGCGGAAGCATGATTATTGGTGTGACTTTCTTAATATCATAGCATTCAATCATAACAACGTTATATGATAAAACCATAAGATGTTCATCCATTAATTAAGTTTAAAAATAACATAACATACTTGTCGGAAACGTTGACACCAAATTTAAATTACAAACCACAACATGTTTTAATGAGATCACGAAGACTCGACAAAAGATCTTAAACAAACCTGAGTTTAGAACCATGTATCTCGTCCAGGATTAAGATACATCTCCTAAACCCTACTGACGCGGATGACATCCTTTATTCATGACGCAGCTTGAAAAACATGCATACACCTGCCAGATCCACTTAGTTCCCTGAAATACATGTAATTTGAAAACATCAACAAAAGTTGAGCGAGTTCATGTTTTTGTGTATGAATAAACCTTTAAAGTATGTCTGTATGTATGTATGTATGTCCCTGGTATGTAGCAATAAGGAAAAACAGATCACCAATGGTTTGCAAGGCGAATGGTATGTGTGAAATGGTGCAGGAAAACTCAAACCTAGCGGAATTTTTCCACGGCATTAGTATGTGGACATACTCACCACATGGGCCACCCTGGTCCTCATGGGTGTGGGCTCGCTACACCCAAATAGATCTATCACTCATGTCCCTCGGTCCTACGACGAGGATTAATGGCCTTAAGTATTGTACCCACCTTTCACATGATCAAGCAGTAACCCTCCTTAGCTAACCATACCATGTATAAAACGTTTGTAGACAATTGTAACATGTATTTCACCCCCGAAGTTATAAAACTGAAAACAGTTAAAAGAAAAGGGGGACATGAACTCATAGTTTTGCATCTTCGGTACTCGTAACTCAAATCTCATCAGCAAACACGACTACCTACAATGTACTAGGGTCTATTAGACGAACGGGTCGTGCCTTGCCTTAATATTTATGTTCTTGAGTTACGTTCCTTTTAATATTATCCCAAGTTATAATTTCTTGTTAAAATAATGATTATTTTAACTTTAATTTATATTTAATTTTGGAATAATTGTTTAAACAGTATTTTTGTAATAATACTTCTCATGTATTTATTTTCGTATTTCCTTCCCAAGAATGGGGGTATCTCATACATGTATATTCGTATTCTTGTATTTGTTAAGTATACTTGTACTAAATTTTTAATGGATTATTCCGGAATAAATATCCAATGTAATGTATTTTCAAGTCTAAATTTAGAAAATACATGTAAACTTACTTTCATCCCAAAAATAATGTATTTCAAGAAAATATATATTTTTTTCTCAAAAATCATATATCTTCTAAATACTCTAGGAAATATATTTTTACTTCTCAAAAATAATATATTTTCTTCTTGTCGAAAATATGATATACTTTGTAATAATAATAAAAATAATATTTTCATTTCTTTTGTATCCAAAATAATATTTACCAAAAACATGTTCATAAATGTATTTTCCGGAATATTTGTAAGTTACATTCTATCGTTCGGTTTCACAATATTATGTGTGTGACTTATATATTTATTCCTTTTGATTTTTTGTAATATTTTGGATTGTAATTTCTTGGTATTTTTTTAAGTTACATTACATTAATCCTAAAATAATATAACTATTACACCAAGTATACAAATAATCACACACATGTCTTCTAAATATATACTTTTCAAAATATATATATTTAGTTATTTTTATTTACAAAAACCAACCTCCAATATTTGTATTTTTGTAACAAAATCTATGGCAAGGTTTATATTGAAAACTCATGATCAAAATACACTTGTAAATATTTGTTTGAAAATATATTTCTAAGTGTTTATATTTTTTAGAAAATTTTGCCATAGTTTCCCCTAAAAATGGAGGTGTCCATGCTATCAAAGCATATCATTTTCTTTTTAGAAATCATCACAAACAATCAACAATCAACCCTAAACAACTTACACTTACCAAGTGCCAAAACAATGCTATTTACATAAAAATCATGAACTTGAACTTTCATAAAAACTTGTAGTGACTTGGTAGTGTGTTTAGTAGACTTAGTTACCCTCCAAAATGTATTTACTTCTTTATAAACTTCATTTTTGAAAGATTTAGGTGTTTACAACTTGTAAACATGTTTTACAAAAACATTTCTTCATGAAATCTTCTTGCTTCACTAGTGTTTCTACACTTGTTTAACCTTTAAAAATAATGTTTGTTTATGTAAAAACCAAGTCTATGTAAATCTTGTTATTTAACTTGGTTTCTTTGGAAAACTATTTTTGAAATCATCCAAGTTTATGTCTAGTAATCATGTTACATGCTTCATTATTCATAAAATCATTTTCATATTTCAAGTTCATTAAAACATAAAGCATGATAATCTTGGTCTTTCACAAGATCACCACCTTAACTTACTAGATCATGTGTTTAATCACAATCTAGTAGGTTTCTTATGATGTCTAACATCACTAACACAAATCATCAATCATCAAGAAGCAAATCAACACAAATCAACATGTATTCATATGTTACTAAGCTTATGTTAAAGATTCATGATTATGTTCTTTAGTGTTCTTCAAGATTAACAATGTTCATCATCTTTTAACCATCAAAATATGAAGTAACAAGAGATCATAAGGGCCTTACTACTAGTTCTATGGCTAGGGATGAACACAAGAAGTTGAAGATGACAAATGTGTTGGATAAAAGCAAATGGAAGAGGTCCTTCAAGATCCAAGACCACCAAGCTTGCTTGTAAACCTTCTTGCACCTTTGTGAGTATATGGAATGATTGAACAAGATGGAATGATGATGGTGGTGGTGTTGGTGGGTGTTCATGGCCGAGAGTTGGGAGAAGGGAGTAGGTGGAGTGGTGTGATTAAGTGTGGGTGATGATAATGAGGGCCTAATCTTCTTATATCCATGTTGATGCATTATCCATTGGTTAATATGTTCATTAAGTACACAACATAATCTCTATGCAATCTAAGTGAATCTAGGAAGATCCTGTAAGATCTTGGTGGTGGGGTCACCCTTGTGACCGTCCACTTAGGGGGGGGGGGTATTAGTTGTGTTTTAGTGGATAGTTAAGAGATCTAGTTAGGAGTTAAGTGTAATGTTTAGTGTTTATGTGTATTAGGTGTTATATAGTGTGTTAGGGTGTTCGGGGATCATAACAAGCTCAGAAATAATAAAACAATGCTTCTAGTGTAATTTGGGTGTTTCGGGTAGTGTCCGGTTGTTCGGTTAGATACCGGTTCGTTAAAGTGTCAAACTATACCATTTAGTGATCTTTATGTACCCTTTTGTGACACTTTTAATTCCCGACACTTAGGAAAGCATTGAGGACCATTTAGTCATATTTTTGCATGTTATCAACTTGTTAAAATGCTGAATTTTGCTTAAATATGCTGAATTCAACAGTTTAAGTGGGTTTTAGGCACTTTTCGGCACTTAAACTATCACCTAGTGAAGCAGTCTTGTGGTCCTTACTTTCCTACACACTATACTAGTGTAAAACTTAGTCTCTGGCCCATACTGGGTCTCAAAACACTGTTTGTCTATGTACTGAACCTTGTCAGCATTTTTCTGAGTTATCCGCTAACTGTGCTAGCTGTGCTTTATGCATCGTTTATGTCACTAAAGTTTGTATGTAAATATGATGTGACATTATGCAATATGTGATGCACATGTAAGTATGATGCAGTAATCAGAAAGCAATTAATTGCAATTCAGCACAGTATTAAGCACTAATCAAGATTAATTAGTTATATGGATACCTGGATTTTTTACGGTTGTCACATTCTCCCCCTGTTAAGAAAATTTTGTCCTGAAATTTTAGTTCTGCTACTAGCTGCAGGGGTGTTGGGTAACAAATGTGGGTATTTCGCTTTCATGCGATCCTCACGCTCCCAAGTGAATTCTGGGTCGTGACACGCGTTCCATCGAACCTTGACGAGTTTAACACTACTCCTGCGTGTCTTGTTAACCTTCCTATTAGTGACCTCAACAGGTTCTTCCGTAAAATGTAGTGTGTCGTCAATGTGAACTTCGTCGGCAGGGATGACAACTGTTTCTTGAGTTGGACTCTTTTTCAGGTTAGATACATGAAATGTTTCATGAAAGCCATTCAGTTATGCGGGTAGATCCAACTTGTAAGCTACAAGACCAATCCTTTCCAGGATTTTGAACGATCCAATGTATCGCGGGTTCAACTTTCCACACTTCCCAAAGCGTGCTACACCCTTCCAGGGTGAAACCTTTAATAAAACCATATCTTCCACTTGAAACTCCAAAGGTTTCCTCCTTTGGTCCGCATAGCTCTTTTGTCGAGCACGAGCTGCCTTGATGCGCTCTCGGATCTGTATGATCTTGTCTGTCGTCTCTTGAACCAATTCGGGACTAACAAGCTGTCTATCACCCGTATCTGCCCAACATAACGGTGATCGACACTTGCGTCCATAGAGGGCTTCGAACGGTACAGCTTGAATGCTCGCATGGTAACTGTTGTTATATGAGAATTCAACCAAAGGTAGATGGGTGTCCCAACTACCACCCAAGTCCATCACGCAAGCTCGCAACATGTCTTCTAGCGTCTGAATCGTTCGTTCGCTCTGGCCATCTGTCTGTGGGTGAAAAGCAGTACTCAGATTCAACTGAGAACCAAAGGCTTATTGGAAGGATTGCCAAATCCTTGATATAAATCTTCCGTCTCTATCAGAAATAATCGAGATGGGCACTCCATGTCGCGCAACTATCTCTCTGAGGTACAGCTTAGCAAGCTTACTAGTGTTGTCTTTTTCCTTGATCGCCAAAAAGTGTGCGGATTTGGTCAGACGGTCTACGATTACCCAAATCATATCATAACCGTTGGGTGTCTTTGGTAACTTCGTTACAAAATCCGTTGAAATCTGCTCCCATTTCCACATGGGTACTTCAGGTTGTTGCAGAAGACCTGAAGGCTTCTGATATTCGGCTTTTACCTTGGCGCAAATCAGACATTTGCCAACATGCGTTGCAACATCACCTTTCAATCTTGGCCACCAGTAAAAATCCTTTAAATCTTGGTACATCTTATCCGATCCTGGATGGATCGAGTACCGTGACTTGTGAGCTTCATCGAAAATTACTTTTCTAAGACCACCAAAGAGGGGAACCCAAATTCTTCCCATGAAACGCAACGTTCCTTCCTCATTGGGTACTAACTGTTCTCCATCCCACGGAGATATTCCTCTTCAAGATTCTTTTCCTTAAGAGCTTCTCTCTACGCGGCACGAATGCGCAACGAGAGGTCCGTTTGAATGATCATTTCCAGAGCCCTAACCCTTATGGGCTTAATCCTTTCTTTTCGACTCAAGGCGTCTGCTACCACATTCGCCTTCCCTGGGTGATACTTGATTTCACAATCGTAATCATTTAACAGCTCCACCCATCGGCGTTGTCTCATATTAAGCTCTTTCTGGTCGAATATATGTTGTAGGCTCTTGTGATCAGTAAAGATCGTGCATCGGGTGCCATACAAATAATGTCGCTAGATCTTTAATGCAAACACCACCGCGCCTAATTCCAAATCATGCGTGGTGTAATTTTTCTCGTGAACCTTCAACTGGCGTGAAGCATAAGCTATAACCTTCTGTCGCTGCATCAGCACGCAGCCTAAACCTTGACGCGAGGCGTCGCAATATACCACGAAGTCATCAGTGCCTTTGGGTAGGGATAAAATCAGTGCATCGCAAAGCTTGTTTTTCAGCAACTGAAAGGCTTCCTCTTGATTATCTCCCCATTCATACTTCTTGTCCTTTTGAGTAAGGGAGGTCAAAGGTTGAGTGATTTTTGAAAAATCCTCAATGAATCTGCGGTAATATCCTACCAAACCTAGGAACTGACGGATCTCGGTTGGCGTCTTCGAAGTTTCCCAGTTCTTGATCGCCTCAATCTTTGTGGGATCCACGTGAATCCCATCTTCGTTAACCACGTGACCAAGGAACTGAACCTCGCACAACCAGAACTCGCACTTCAAGAACTTTGCGTATAATTTCTCTTTCTTAAGCAGCTCTAAAATAGCTCTTAGGTGCTGCTCGTGCTCTTCCTTTGTCTTTGAATAAATCAAAATATCGTCGATAAACACGATCACAAATTTATCGAGATATGGCTTGCAGACTCTATTCATCAAATCCATAAACTCTGCTGGCGCGTTTGTTAAACCAAACGGCATAACCAGGAACTCGTAATGTCCATATCGAGTTCTAAAGGCCGTCTTTGGAATACTTTCCTCTTGAGTTCTCAACTGGTAATAACCTGATCGAAGATCGATCTTGGAGTAAAAACTTGAACCTTGTAGCTGATCGAACAGGTCATCAATCCTTGGCAAAGGATACCGATTATTAAAGGTCAACTTGTTTAGCTCTCAGTAGTCGATACACATGCGGAAACTACCTTCTTTCTTCTTAACAAACAGCACTGGAGCTCCCCAAGGCGAGAAGCTTGGTCTGATAAATCCCTTGTCCAAGAGTTCCTGAAGTTGTGTCAACAACTCTTGCCATTTCTGAGGGTGCAAGTCGATATGGTGCCTTAGCTACAGGCGCAGCGCCTGGAACTAAGTCAATGTGGAATTCGACTTGTCGTGGCGGCGGCAATCCTGGCAAGTCTTCGGGGAAGACTTTAGGATATTCCCTAACAACTGGGATATCTTCCAACTTTGGCTCAGCGGCTTCTTTGTCCACAATGTGTGCCAAGAAGGCAACACATCCTTTCTGCAAACACTTTCGAGCCTTCAAACAACGGATGATCCTTAAAGGCGTATCGTGCTTATCTCCATGCACTATAATTGTCTCTCCATTCGCCATTGGAATGCGAATGATCTTCTCGTGACATACGATCTCTGCTCGGTTGCTTGACAACCAATCCATTCCAACTACCACGTCAAAGCTTCCCAACTCGACTGGCAGAAGATCCAGCATAAACTCATGCTCTCCCAGTTCTATCACGCAACCTCTAATGACTTCATTTGCTTCCAATAGCTTTCCGTTGGCTAGTTCTATCGAGTACGTAATATCTAGCTTACTAGCTACCAACCCAAGTATATTCTTAAATTTTAGGGATACAAAGCTATAATCGGCACCAGTATCAAACAGTACAGATGCAAAGCGTTGGTTGATTGGGAACGTACCAGTGACTACGTTCGGATCCTGGCGAGCTTCCCTAGCTCCGATGTTAAAGACCCTTCCTTGAGCTTGGTTGATCTTTGGGCATTCTCGCTTGAAATGCCCCACGTCTCCACAGCTAAAGCACCCTGGTCCCCGACCATTTCCATTTCCATTACCACCTTGATTGTTGTTTGCTCCACGGTTTCCACTACCAACTTGATTTCCAAAATTACCACGTTTTCCGTTACCGCCATTTCCTCCTTGAGGGCGGTTTCTATACCCATTACCACCACGATTATTGTTTCCATTGCCATAACCTCTCTGACCACCGTTACCACGACCAGTACCAGCCCAGCATGTCTCCTTTGAATGGCCAACCTTTCCACAAGACTCACATTTCCTAACTCTGCATTGGCCGGCATGATGGTACTGACACACACATCACATTTGGGCAGAGTGCCCATGTATCCTTCTCCCTTGTTTTCAACACCAGTCTTGACTTCGGCTGGGGGGTTCACATCCTTCTTCTTGTTAGCGCTACTGGTACCCTTCTTAAAGTTTGAGAACTTGTTCTCACCGGACGACTCAACGTGAGTCTCTTTCTTCTTCTGGTCAGAGATCGAAAACTTGTTCAACCTGATTGCTTCTTCGGTTAATGCCACACTTAGATCAATAGCCTCAGTGATTGTGGCAGGCTTCGATGTCGTCACCATACTCATGATTTGGGGTGCCAATACCCAAATAAAACGCTCAATGCGCTTGAATTCCGGATCAACCATGTAAGGAACGACGCGAGATAGGTCGTGAAATCTCTGCACGTATTCAACAATCTTTGGACCATCCATCTTGAGATTCCAAAACTCAGTTTCCAACTTTTGAATCTCAGCCCTTGAACAATATTTCTTGCGCATGAGTTCCTTCATTTCATCCCATATCATGGCATAAGCAGCCTCTTCTCCTAAGGTTTGTACTTGGAGATTCCACCAGGATAGAGCACCGTCTAGAAAAAGTCCCGAGATTTAGGTGACCTGGTGCTCCGGTGCACACTTGCTCATTCTTAGCACAGAATCAGTCTTTTCCACCCATCTGACGAAAGCTACAACACCCCCGGTGCCGTCGAAATTCAGAGGCTTACAGTCTAGAAACTACTTATAGGTACGGCCTGTACAAGCAACATCATTCACAAGAAGCATTAGCGATCGCACGTGGAATATCCAAATGTAACGTAATGTCTCTTTAGTGACTTAAACATTACCATGAGGTGGGTTTTTTTCCAGAGGTACCCCCGCTATGTTCAGAGCGTAGGGCCTCGTGCTGTGCTATCGCTTGTGAAATCCGTTCTTGTAACTCAGCCTCTGTAGTGGGCAATCGGGTTTCTCTTCGTGGAGGCATCTTCTATAAGAAGATTACATCGGTCAGGTCATAATAAGTATAGTAAGTACATGACATGCATACGTAATAGCATTTATCAACGTAAGTAAGCACATAACGTCTCAACCATAACACAGACAAGTAATTCAACGATGTATATAATGAGAATGTTGCGATTGAGCTTTCATATATCAATGACCACAAAAATCCAGTTTTACATGTTCTACAATGTACCATACATCAAAAGGGACCACAGGGTCACATCACCCTTGTCCAAATCGTCTATCAAACTACAATAGTCAAAAGTCAAAAAGTGGTCTTCAAAAGGCTGTGCAATCTGGGCTCAATAGCGACACTCTCACCAAAAGTATGCTACCTGCATAAAACCAAAAACCTGCTATGCTGATGGTGGAGGAGGAGGAGGTGGAGGAACGAAAAGCAGACTGCACACATGCGCTAACTCCTCCTCAAGAGCATGAATGATACACAACAGATAACTAATCTGCTGCTCCATAATAAGAAAATGAACGTCAAATCTGGGTACGGCAGAAGAGGAGCGGGTGGAGTCGCGAATGGTGACTGACATGTACAAGGTGGAGGATGTGGAATCCTCTCAAGATCCATGACTCTACGACACGACATCTCCTGCTGAAGCTGTAATGACAAAAGCAGATCATCCCTCGTGTAACCAGTGTAATGTGAAGGATGGTATGCATCAGAAACTGGCATAGTGTTAGGCGGAAACCATATGAGTGGCTCGCCTGATGGTGCAAAAGCAAGAGGAGCAGTATGTGTAAACTGTGGCATGAAAGGAAAAGCTGCTGACACAGGTGGAACAGGGCCAGACGGCTGGCTAGACGGTCCTTCCCCTGGACGGGGTGGACGGATATCCTGTAAGAATGTGATCGGCAGATCGGTGCGGTGTATATCAAACACATGTGGATGAAACGGGGCAACGTCAATAAGTGCATGTGTAGGTGCAGGTGGGGGAGTAACAGGCTCAACAAAAGGAGGCAAATCATCATCGTCCTCTATCCACCCATTGCGGGTGAATGCATAATGGGGATCTATCCGATCAGCAAAAGGAGCATGGTCAGCGGCTGCAGGGATCAGATTGGGTACAAGTGGTGCAACAACAGGTATGCCAACAGGTACATGGTCATGCTCAGGCAGAGGATCATGAGCAGGTATAGGCTCAGGTGCAAGTATAGGCTCAGGGTCGGCTAGTGCCAGCTCAAGATCAGCGGGTATCGGCTCGAGATCAGCGGGTATATCAAAAAGCTGATCATCGGGAACGAAGTCAATCTCATGCTCAGGATCAATGTCAGGATCGAACACATCATCAAACTCGAAGTCCTGTGGAGGAATAGGTGCGGCAGACATAGCTGTGTCAGAATCAGAATCGGTGGGATAACGCTGCAATCCCAGTGCATGCAAAGTAGTAGATGACACAGACTCGAATGAATCAGGACCAGAATGATTAGATGAAATCTCAATGATCGGAATCTCAATAAGCGGAACAGCAATGACATCATTGACTGGAACTCCATCACCCTGGGCCTCCTTAGGGGGACCCTCAATAAAAAGATCAACATCATCGTCAGACATGGCGTCAAAAGGCAAATCCTCGAGAGGAAAAGCAGCAAGAGGAAGAGGGGCGAGGATTGGGACCACGGCCTGCTCATCGTCAGGATGTCCGAGGATGATAAGATCCTGGTCAGGAATAGGAATGAAAAATGGATCCTCGTCAAGTAGACCATCAGCTAGCGGTATGTCGTCGCCAAAATCAGGTAAGGTAAACGACTGGAAATCATTGTCATCGCTACTATCAGTGTCAGAGGTGAAAATCTCAGGGTCCAGGACAATCTCATCGTCCGAAACTATGGCCATAGGGTCTATAGTATCTGACAGCTCACTCTCAGATGAGGACAAGGTGTCTGTAACAAAACAATCACAACATATGCACATACATCAACAATCATCAATTAAGCATGTAAGTAGCAACAATGTAAGCATGTATTCATCCTAGTCTTCCCAGACAATCCCACCCAGCCTCTCAGACTGAACTACCTAGCCTCTCAGACTAAACCTTCCTAGTTTCTCAAACTGAACTACCCAGTCTCTCAGACTAAACTTCCCGAGTCTCTTAGACTAAACTTCCCCGGTCTCTTAGACTGAATTATGAACATAAGCTTTGAAATGTGTTTTATGCCTTTTGTTTGTAAAAATGTTTGTTCCCTGGATCTGGACATTTTGTGTATGCAATGTAAACATGTTTGAAAACATTTTCGTGAGAGCCCTAATGATCGTAGTCTAGACTCGGGAAAGAATCCTAGTTCGCTACGATCGAAGCTCTGATACCACGCTGTCACACCCTGACTTTTGCGGAAGCGTGATTATTGATGTGACTTTCTTAATACCATAGCATTCAATCATAACAACGCTATATGATAAAACCATAAGATGTTCATCCATTAATTAAGTTTAAAAATAACATAACATACTTGTCTGAAATGTTGACACCAAATTCAAATTACAAACCACAACATGTTTTAATGAGTTCACAAAGACTCGACAAAAAATCTTAAACAAACCCGAGTTTAAAACCATGTATCTCGTCCAGGATTAAGATACATCTCCTAAACCCTACTGACTTGGATGACATCCTTTATTCATGACGCAGCTTGAAAACATGCATACACCTGCCAGATCCACTTAGTTCCCTGAAATACATGTAATTTGAAAACATCAACAAAAGTTGAGTGAGTTCATGTGTTTGTGTATGAATAAACCTTTAAAGTATGTCTATATATATGTATGTCCCTGGTATGTAGCAATAAGGAAAAACAGATCACCAATGGTTTGCAAGGCGAATGGTATGTGTGAAATGGTGCAGGAAAACTCAAACCTAGCGGAATTTTTCCACGGCATTAGTATGTGGACATACTCACCACATGGGCCACCCTGGTCCTCATGGGTGTGGGCTCGCTACACCCAAGTAGATCTATCACTCATGTCCCTCGGTCCTACGACGAGGATTAATGGCCTTAAGTATTGTACCCACCTTTCACATGATCAAGCAGTAACCCTCCTTAGCTAACCATTCCATGTATAAAACGTTTGTAAACAATTGTAACATGTATTTCACCCCCGAAGTTATAAAACTGAAAACAGTTAAAAGAAAAGGGGGACATGAACTCATAGTTTTGCATCTTCGGTACTCGTAACTCAAATCTCATCAGCAAACACGACTACCTACAATGTACTAGAGTCTATTAGACGAACGGGTCGTGCCTTGCCTTAATATTTATGTTCTTGAGTTACGTTCCTTTTAATATTATCCCAAGTTATAATTTCTTGTTAAAATAATGATTATTTTAACTTTAATTTATATTTAATTTTGGAATAATTGTTTAAACAGTATTTTTGTAATAATACTTCTCAAGTATTTATTTTCGTATTTCCTTCCCAAGAATGGGGGTATCTCATACATGTATATTCGTATTCTTGTATTTGTTAAGTATACTTATACTAAATTTTTAATGGATTATTCCGGAATAAATATCCAATGTAATGTATTTTCAAGTCTAAATTTAGAAAATACATGTAAACTTACTTTCATCCCAAAAATAATGTATTTCAAGAAAATATGTATTTTTTTCCCAAAAATCATATATCTTCTAAATACTCTAGGAAAATATATTTTTACTTCTCAAAAATAATATATTTTCTCCTTGTCGAAATATGATATACTTTGTAATAATAATAAAAATCATATTTTCATTTCTTTTGTATCCAAAATAATATTTACCAAAAACATGTTCATAAATGTATTTTCCGGAATATTTGTAAGTTACATTCTATCGTTCAGTTTCACAATATTATGTGTGTAACTTATATATTTATTACTTGTGATTTTTGATAATATTTTGGATTGTAATTTCTTGGTATTTTTGTTAAGTTATATTACATTAATCCTAAAATAATATAACTATTACACCAAGTATACAAATAATCACACATATGTCTTCTAAATATATACCTTTCAAAATATATATATTTAGTTATTTTTATTTACAAAAACCAACCTTCAATATTTGTATTTTTGTAACAAAATCTATGGCAAGGTTTATATTGAAAACTCATGATCAAAATACACTTGTAAATATTTGTTTGAAAATATTTTTCTTAGTGTTTATATTTTTTAGAAATATTTGCCATAGTTTCCCCTAAAAATGGAGGTGTCCATGCTATCAAAGCATATGATCATTTTCTTTTTAGAAATCATCACAAACAATCAACAATCAACCCTAAACAACTTACGCTTACCAAGTGCCAAAACAATGCTATTTACATAAAAATCTTGAACTTGAACTTTCATAAAAACTTTTAGTAACTTGGTAGTGTGTTTAGTAGACTTAGTTACCCTCTAAAATGTATTTACTTCTTTATAAACTTCATTCTTGAAAGATTTAGGTGTTTACAACTTGTAAACATGTTTTATAAAAACATTTCTTCATGAAATCTTCTTGCTTCACAAGTGTTTCTACACTTGTTTAACCTTTAAAAATAATGTTTGTTTATGTAAAAACCAAGTCTATTTAAATCTTGTTATTTAACTTGGTTTCTTTGGAAAACTATTTTTGAAATCATCCAAGTTTATGTCTAGTAATCATGTTACATGCTTCATTATTCATAAAATCATTTTCATATTTCAAGTTCATGAAAACATAAAGCATGATGATCTTGGTCTTTCACAAGATCACCACCTTAACTTACTAGATCATGTGTTTAATCACAATCTAGTAGGTTTCTTATGATGTCTAATATCACTAACACAAATCATCAATCATCAAGAAGCAAATCAACACAAATCAACATGTATTCTTATGTTACTAAGCTTATGTTAAAGATTCATGATTATGTTCTTTAGTGTTCTTCAAGATTAACAATGTTCATCATTTTTTAACCATCAAAATATGAAGTAACAAGAGATCATAAGGGCCTTACTACTAGCTCAATGGCTAGGGATGAACACAAGAAGTTGAAGATGACAAAGGTTTTGGATAAAAGCAAATGGAAGAGGTCCTTCAAGATCCAAGACCACCAAGCTTGCTTGTAAACCTTCTTGCACCTTTGTGAGTATATGGAATGATTGAACAAGATGGAATGATGATGGTGGTGTTGGTGGGTGTTCACCGCCGAGAGTGGGGAGGAGGTGGAGTGGTGTGATTAAGTATGGGTGATGACAATGAGGGCCTAATCATCTTATATCCATGTTGATGCATTATCCATTGGTTAATATGTTCTTTAAGTACACAACATAATCTCTATGCAATCTAAGTGAATCAAGGAAGATCATGTAAGATCTTGGTGGTGGGGTCACCCTTGTGACTGTCCACTTAAGCGGGGGGGGGGGGGGGGGGGGGGGGTATTAGTTGTGTTTTAATGGATAGTTAGGAGATCTAGTTAGGAGTTAAGTGTAATGTTTAGTGTTTTACGTGTATTAGGTGTTATATAGTGTGTTAGGGTGTTCGGGGATCACAACTAGCTCAGAAATAATAAAAGAATGCTTCTAGTGTAATTTTGGTGTTTCGGGTAGTGTCCGGTTATTCGGTTAGATACCGGTTCGTTAAAGTGTCAAACTATACCGTTTAGTGATCTTTATGTACCCTTTTGTGACACTTTTAATTCCCGACACTTAGGAAAGCATTCAAGACCATTTAGTCATATTTTTGCATGTTATCAACTTGTTAAAATGCTGAATTTTGCTTAAATATGCTGAATTCAGCACTTTAAGTGGGTTTTAGGCACTTTTCGGCGCTTAAACTATCACCTAGTGAAGCAGTCTTGTGGTCCTTACTTTCCTACACACTATACTAGTGTAAAACTTAGTCTCTAGCCCATACTGGGTCTCAAAACACTGTTTGTCTATGTACTGAACCTTGTCAGCATTTTTCTGAGTTATCCGCTAACTGTGCTAGCTGTGCTTTGTGCATCATTTATGTCACTAAAGTTTGTATGTAAATATGATGTGACATTATGCAATATGTGATGCATATGTAAGTATGATGCAATAATCAGAAAGCAATTAATTGTAATTCAGCACAATCATTAAGCACTAATCATGATTAATTAATTGTACGGATACCTGGATTTTTGACGGTTGTCACATTAATTAACCAACCTGGTTAAACTGACCAGTACAACCCATATACTTATATATTTCACCCATACCAGTCATCAGCCACTCCAAGTCATCATGCATCTGGTTAATCTGGCGATCCTGGGATGTTATCTCCTCACCAAAGTACCGACCAACACTTTGGGCTATCCGGCCGATAAAGGATCCTCCATACATACTACCACGACGCTACTTCTTCCAACGTGTTACAAAATAATCCAGCAGGAAGAGATGGAGGGCGCACGGACGAACAGTAAATAAAAAATAGAGATAGAAAAGAATCACCTTCGTTACGTGGTCGCAACTCTTGCCACGGGCCGCGATGCCCGTGCTAAAGCAACGATGCAAGTAACGAACTAACGGGTCCAGGCGTTTTGAGCTATATGTTTTCTATAGTGTACTTAAAGTAAAACTTTTCAAACCAACGATTAGGGGACCAGGGGAATCATATAGGGCAATACGTTCCCTAGAGGCAACCTAATCGCACGATGAACTCTCTGTGGATACTAATAATCCCCTTCTTCATGTTGAGGCGGGATCTCAACATCATCATGCCCGCCCTCCTGCTCAGCCTATAATTAAATGGGCTCTAGTTAGATCTTGGAACAAACGTTATTAATGTACGCCTCTAGTTAATATATATATATATATATATATATATATATATATATATATATATATATATATATATATATATATGGGACCGCTAAAATGAAAACCACCTCTAGTTGTAAAAACCGAGATGACCACTTTCTAGCCACTAGATCTACAAGATGGATGGATGAGATTAAAAGTAGTTAAAATTTAGTATTAAATATTTTTAGTCTTATTATGTTCTTAATATTTTAATGCAAAAGGGCAGTTTAGTAAATTACTCTTTTTTGTCTTTTTGTCTTTATTATTTTTATTACTTTTTTGTATTATTATAATAGTTTGTTTTTTTTAAACAAATTTTTTTATTAAAACCCATTTTAAATTCAGATTTTTTAACAAAAACAAATTTTTTTTCGCGCCGGTTTTTTTGCACGCCGTTTTTACGCCCCGTTTACGCCCAATTTTTTTACGCCCCGTTTAGCGCTGTTTTTTACGTTCCGTATTTTACGACCCGTTTTTTTTTTTCAAAAAAAAAAATTACGGTTTACGGGATAAGATTTTTTACCTCAAATTTTTACGTTTTAAGTTTTAAGTTTTACGTTTTACGTTTTACGTTTTTACGTTTCACGTTGACCCGAAACCAAGTCGAGCCTTCCGTTGACTAGCATTGACCCGAAACCAAGCCGAGTCTTCCGTTGACTAGTGTTGACCCGAAACCGAGACTAGATCGAACCAAACCAAACCCAAAGTTGAGCCGAATGTGAACCTGAAACAAAGTGTTAACCGTGTGACCCATAACTAAGCCCAGATGACCATCACCACTACTACCGCCGCCAGCTGCGGCAGTTTCCTTCCGTCTACATCGTCATCATCATCATCACATCGTCCCGATATCATCATCATCGGAAAAAAAAAAACAAAAAGAAAACCATATCTCTGCCGTTAACAAAAAGAAAATCACATCGGCTCCCTATATAGTCATATATGTATATGTATATATATATATATTAAAAAATAATTCGAGCCAACCGAGTTTAACCAAACTGAGCGGACCTTTGCTCATGCTCAGTTCGTTTCAAACCGAAGCGATCAAAACTGAGCGCTTTTTTCGATCGAGCGTCAAGCAATTTGATCAGCCCTAGATAGGTGTATATGTATATAGGGATAAGTTCAGTAACGGATTGGAGGACCAGGGGAACCATATTGTCGTATACACTTCCTATACTTTAGTGACAGGGGAATCATATTGTCATATATGTATCCTATACTTTACTGACAGGGGAACCATATTGCCCTATACGCTTCCTATACGACTCCTACACCTTTTCAGACCAATGTGAATCATATTGCCCCATACGCTTCCTATTGTGGTCACTTTTCAGACCTTTTCTCAGTTCTGAACTACGTGCATGTCAGAGAGTAGGTACATCGTACCAATAGGAAGTGTATTGCCCAATACGCTTCCTATTGGTGTCACATTTAATGCTTCAAACCCTGTAGGATCGTTGTAACGACCAAATGAGTCGATCAAAAGAGTTTTTGATCAAAACGAGAGCCGGAAACAGACGTTTTGATGTAGAATCAGCTTGATTTGCACTAGGAAGTAGTTTAAATGTCTCCTGTATTGATTTGACACGATTACAGACCGTTTGACACCTCGGCAGAGCTTCGCTACCGGAATTGCAAAAGTTACAAATGAATTGACAAGCTCAGCTATATATAGAGATCCCATTTCGCATGAACTGGACATTGCCATTTCGTGCGAAATGGTCACTTGACCATTTCGTACGAACTGGCTTTGCCAGTTCGTGTGAACTGGTCCCACCACTCTAAAACTCTATTTCTTTGACTACCGAGCTTTGGATTATCGTATCTAGATACAAGACTCGATACAAGACTAAGTCGACAGACATATGCACCAACAGACTCCCCCTTGGATGTTGACGAAGTCTACGGTGTCGAGTCTTCAGTATGACAAGTCTTCAGTCTTGATCAGTCTTCGTGCTCTTCCAAAGTATCTGACACTGTAAGCATCCTCAATCTTTTCTCTTCTCTTTATCAGCAGCAGCAGCTAATTTTCCCCTTGGATGTTGATCTAATAATCTTCAATCTCCTCTTTCTCTCACTCAGAATCTCAATCTAACTCTTCACATTCTCTTGATCAGATCTCTTGATTCTTTAAATTCTTCAGCATTAGCAGCTGGATTCGTACGATAGGATCTGAAACTGGCTCTACTATCTTTAGACTCCTTTTTGCTAGTAGACTCCCCCTTAAATTGTTCCGGGATCACAATCTGACATAGCACTCGTTCTAAGATCGAAACCTGGGTCTACCTCTGCTCAGGCTTAGACTGGGGGATCTTGTTTTGCAGCATTCACAGTCTCAGGAACGTCTCCTGGCTCTCTGTAACCTGCACAATTCTCTACCTAACAATAAGATTCACAATAGTTAAAATTTAACAAATTTAATCTCTGCTAACCACTTGTATGTGAAACATTCAAATTTAGTCATTTAATCATTTTGAAATTTTTTCTCATTTCAAACAGACTCTCCCAAACCTATTGTTCATCATGTTTAGCACTCGGAATTTTGAAAATCAGCTTTTCACCATCAGTTGTCGAAAACAAGATAAAACAAATCTTTTTGATTTTTCAAAATTTATGCTAAAACACAATCTATTTGGATTTTTGTTTAAAATGAAATGCAGTAAAGAAATATTTACATACAATATTTTTGTGAGTTTGTGTAAGAGGATCATATCAGTTTATGAGACAGATCACTAACACCGTTAAGCTTTAAACATTTTAAGTTCTAAACGATTCATTTAGAATGTCAGTATACTGATCCACTTAAATTTTCACACAGAGTTCAACTGTTTCGAGATATGAGATTAGTGTTTTAATGGACTCAGCTTATTCGCGTGTCCCACCTCAGAATATACTCCCGTATCCAGACTCCTATATTCAGTCTTACAGGTGAATGTACACTAATGATATCTGTAAACGGGTAATGGGAGACCATGAGAGTTCAGACTAGAACTTCCGTTCAATCAGAGAGATGATGGCTCGTCTTTCGGTGTGTCCCGTTTGGGGATCTTTTCTTCAACAGCACATGATTAGCATTTTTCAATGTTTCATCATTTTTTATGCTGAGGGTGGGCTTTATAATTAAAGCAGTGAAGAGTATTATACGAGGACTAGGCTATTGCTTCCGCAAAATCAGAAGTCCAGGTAAATTATCCCAGATATCATCACGCACAAAGACCTAGTATGTCAGAAATAGAAAGTCTTTCAAACAAGATTTCGGGGGTTACCCATATATCCGAGAGATGTTCCCCACGAACTAAGTAAGTAATTGATATTTGTGTTGGTAGCCATTGGACAGTTCCAGGCGATGTGACCAACTTCTTGACATCGGTAACAGGTTCTTGTCTCCTTTTTGGTTCCAAACACAGTCTTCTCAAACTTTTGTTTTTCTGCAAAGAACTCTTTGTTTGATGGTTTCCAGAAAAAGCTCTTTTCTTCTTCTTCGGAACTTGACCCTAAAACAAATATTGTTTTTGTTTTAGAAATTTTCTCATTTTTATAATTTTCGGGTGGAATAAAACCTAAACATTTCTTTTTAAAATTACTGTTATGGTTTGGTTTCTTTTGAAAACCAGAACCAGAACTGTAACCTTTTTTCTTGTTTAATCTTTGTTGAACTCTTGAAGTGTATTTTTTAGGTTTTTTAGTAAGATTTACATCTTTTATTTCAGAAATATTAATTTCTGTTAATTTGAAAACCTTTTTAATTTTTTCAATTTGAACACTTCTTATTGGAAATTCCTCATCATAATATAATTTGTCTGAATCATTCAAAGTATATGCCACTTTGATTGGTTCATCATTCATATTATTTTTTGATAATAGAAATTCTTTATTGTAAACCCTTTTAACCAACAATTTTGGACTGTCAACTGATGAACTCGAACTCTCGAATTCGGATTTTGACTCTGACTCCTCATCTTTATCCAACACCTGATCGACCACTTTCTATATTAACTCAGACTCATGATTAGTGTCAGACGATGTGAATATGACGTCAATGTTTTCTGGTAACTCATCAGTTGTTCCATACTTTAATTTTATATTGACTGCCTTTTTGACTTGTTCCTCATTTGGGTTTCTGGGAGAATAACCTTCCCAGATCGGAGGCGGACACTTGTTGTAGTTTACACTTTGTTTCTTACCAGTATCCGTATCTTCCAACTTCTTTTCTTGAAAGGCTTCAAAACCTGCAACAGTAGGATAAATTCTATCAATCAAATAATCAGAACTTGAGTAACTCAGCAACAATCGTCTGATTCTTTCATTTTCAATCTTTTCAGTCTCCAATTCCTTCTTCAACTCTGCATACTCTTCAATGTAGTGATTGATGGTCTTCTGTTTAGTCATCATTGTTGCATTCATCATAGTCAAAGCATCTTCCCTTTCAGAGTTTGTCTTTTCCAAACTATTCACCGTTCTGTTCAACACATCATACGATTCTTTCACGTACTTAACATCGAACAACAGTTTTTCTTTCATCTCATTGAGCTCATTATACTTCTTGTCTTTCTTTTCACAATGTTTGCATGGTTCCAAACATTTCAGACAAGATTTAGTGACCTCTACAATCTTTCCAACAACTTTGACCTCTTTACTCTGTTCATTCATCTCATTCTCCGCAACATTCTCACATTTTACTTCTTGCTTTTCTTTTGCTGTCCGTCTCTCCTTTAGCTTCTCCAATTTATCTGCAAAATAAAATTTGAAACTTTCAGGAGATAAATGAGTTTTCCCAAATTTTAATTCGATTAATTTCTTCCTCATCATCGCTACTATCAGTTGATGATTGATCAAACACTTGTGTCTGTTCTGAACTGTCATCTGAAAAAACAGACTCTCCATCTTGGTTTTTATCATCATTTGCAAACACATCCATCCATTCTTTCATCAACTCTGGCTCTTTAACGATCTGTGCAATAAATGCTCTAAACTTTGAATCAGCCTGAATGTATTTGTCCCAGCTAAATCTCTCTTGCAATCTTTCATCTTCTTGATTAACTAGATAAGTTTTCTTCTTTCCATCTTCAATCGAATTAGCACTAGATGATGACGGTTGTTGAGCTATCTGATGATAAATCGCTTTTCGATAATAATCATTATTCCCGAAAGGATTCTGAGCTCCTCCTGCTTCACGGTTGGTACATTCCCTCTTGAAATGTCCTTTTTCCCTGCATCGAAAACAAGTAACTTTAGATTTATCAAAACCTAATCTTCTTATATCCATGTTGATGCATTCTCCATTGATTAATATGTTCTTTAAGTACACAACATAATCTCTATGCAATCTAAGTGAATCAAGGAAGATCATGTAAGATCTTGGTGGTGGGGTCACCCTTGTGACTGTCCACTTAGGGGGGGGGGGGGGGGGTATTAGTTGTGTTTTAATGGATAGTTAGGAGATCTAGTAAGGAGTTAAGTGTAATGTTTAGTGTATATGTGTATTAAGTGTTATATAGTGTGTTAGGGTATTCGGGGATCATAACTAGCTCAGAAATAATAAAACAATGCTTCTAGTGTAATTTTGGTGTTTTGGGTAGTGTCCGGTTGTTCGGTTAGATACCGGTTCGTTAAAGTGTCAAACTATACCGTTTAGTGATCTTTATGTACCCTTTTGTGACACTTTAAATTCCCGACACTTTGGAAAGCATGGACCATTTAGTCATATTTTTGCATGTTATCAACTTGTTAAAATGTTGAATTTTGCTGAAATATGCTGAATTCAGCACTTTAAGTGGGTTTTAGGCACTTTCCGACACTTAAACTATCACGTAGTGAAGCAGTCTTGTGGTCCTTACTTTCCTACACACTATACTAGTGTAAAACTTAGTCTTTGGCCCATACTGGGTCTCAAAACACTGTTTGTCTATGTACTGAACCTTGTCAGCATTTTTCTGAGTTATCCGCTAACTGTGCTAGCTGTGCTTTGTGCATCGTTTATGTCACTAAAGTTTGTATGTAAATCTGATGTAACATTATGCAATATGTGATGCACATGTAAGTATGATGCAGTAATTAGAAAGCAATTAATTGTAATTCAGCACAGTCATTAAGCACTAATCAAGATTAATTAATTGTACGGATACCTGGATTTTTGACGGTTGTCACATTAATTAACCAACCTGGTTAAACTGACCGGTACAACCCATATACTTATACATTTCACCCATACCAGTCATCAGCCACTCCATGTCATCATGCATCTGGTTAATCTGGCGATCGTGGGATGTTATCTCCTGACCAAAGTACCGACCAACACTTTGGGCTATCCGGCCGATAAAGGATCCTCCATACATACTACCACGACGCTGCTTCTTCCAACGTGTTACAAAATAATCCAGCAGGAAGAGATGGATGGCGCACGGACGACCAGTAAATAAACAATAGAGATAGAAAAGAATCACCTTCGTTACGTGCTCGCAACTCTTGCCACAGGCCGCGATGCCCGTGCTAAAGCAACGATGCAAGTAACGAACTAACGGGTCTAGGCGTTTTGAGCTATATGCTTTCTATAGTGTACTTGAAGTAAAACTTTTCAGACCAATGATTAGGGGACCAGGGGAATCATATAGGGCAATACGTTCCCTAGAGGCAACCTACTCGCACGATAAACTCTCTGTGGATACTAATAATCCCCTTCTTCATGTTGAGGCGGGACCTCAACATCATCATGCCCGCCCTCCTGCTCAGCCTATAATTAAATGGGCTCTAGTTAGATCTTGGAGCAAACGTTATTAATGTACGCCCCTAGTTATTATTATTATTATTATTATTATTACTATTATTATTATATATATATATATATATATATATATATATACTAGCCACTAGATCTACAAGATGGATGGATGAGATTAAAAGTAGTTAAAATTTAGTATTAAATGTTTTTTGTCTTATTATGTTTTTAAGATTTTAATGCAAAAGGGAAGTTTAGTAAATTACTCTTTTTTGTCTTTTTGTCTTTATTATTTTATTACTTTTTTGTATTATTATAATAGTTTGTTTTTTTTAAACAAATTTTTTTAATAAAACCCATTTTAAATTCAGATTTTTTAACAAAAACAAATTTTTTTTCGTGTCGGTTTTTTTGCACTCCGTGTTTACGCCCCGTTTACGCCCAGTTTTTTTACGCCCCGTTTTTTACGCGCTGATTTTTACGTTCCGTATTTTACGACCCGTTTTTTTTTTCAAAAAAAAATTACGGTTTACGGCATAAGATTTTTCACCTCAAATTTTTACGTTTTACGTTTTAAGTTTTACGTTTTACGTTTTTACGTTTCACGTTGACCCAAAACCAAGTCGAGCCTTCCGTTGACTAGCATTGACCCGAAACCAAGCCGAGTCTTCCGTTGACTAGTGTTGACCCGAAACCGAGACTGGATCGAACCAAACCAAACCCAAAGTTGAGCCGAATGTGAACCTGAAACAAAGTGTTAACCGTGTGACCCATAACTGAGCCCAGATGACTATCACCACTACTACCGCCGCCAGCTGCGGCAGTTTCCTTCCGTCTACATCATCATCATCATCACATCGTCCCGATATCATCATCATCGGAAAACAAAACAAAAAAAAAAACCATATCTCTGCCGTTAACACTTGAAACAAAAAAAAATTCAAAAGAAACGAGAGAGAGAGGAGGGGTTTACCGGACACCTGTCGTCAGCAACATACATCATCGTCATCATAGCTGATCCCGCCGGTCGGCCGCACCGCCGCCACCGACGGTTCTGATTCCGTCGCTCGCCTCCCTTTCCTTCTCCAGTCTCTTTCTCTCTCTTTTTCTTGCGTTTTCGCCGCCGTACGCCACCACCGGATGGTGGTGGCCGGCCTGTAATCGAGAAGATAGATGGGGCATATGGTGAGTTAACATGAACAGGGGATCTGGGGGTGTTGTGGGTGACCTGTATAAGGACGACAGGGTTTGAGGGTTGTGCTTCGCTGGAAAAACGAGGTGCCAGAAAACCCCCTCGATCTTGTCAACTAACCATCGCTCACCATCGTCATCTTCTCCAGCGGGGTCGCCGGAAAACCCCCTCGATCGCCGTCGTCCACCTACCTCCACCGTCTCTCTCTGTTCTCAGTCTCTCTCTGTCTCTCTGTCTGTCCTCGTCGAGTCTCAGAATTTCATGGGGGTGCTTGTTGTCGTCTGGATCTTTGAATGGATCTTTGAATAGAGAAAAGGAAGATATGAGAGATGAGAGATGAGAGATGTAGATGAGAGAAGAGAGAGGAGCGAGGTATTTAAAAAGTCAGATGACTTTAAAAGAAGAGAGAGGGGAGATTTGACATTGGGGGTAAATGACCAAAATACCCTTTAAGTTGGCATAATCTGATTGGTGGTGAGTAGTTCTCATGGTTCTTACAACTGGGTGTGGTTTTCATTTTAGCGGCTCCCTACATATATATGTATATATATATATATATATTAAAAAATAATTCGAGCTAACCGAGTTTAACCAAACTGAGCGGACCTTTGCTCATGCTCAGTTCGTTTCAAACCGAAGCGATCCGAACTGAGCGCTTTTTTCGATCAAGCGTCAAGCAATTTGATCAGCCCTAGATAGGTGTATATGTATATAGGGATAAGTTCAGTAACGGATTAGAGGACCAGGGGAACCATATTGTCGTATACACTTCCTATTCTTTAGTGACAGGGGAATCATATTGTCATATATGTATCCTATACTTTACTGACAGGGGAACCATATTACCCTATACGCTTCCTATACGACTCCTAGACCTTTTCACACCAATGGGAATCATATTGCCCCATACGCTACCTATTGGGGTCACTTTTTAGACCTTTTCAGTTCTGAACTACGTGCATGTCAGAGAGTAGGTACATCGTACCAATAGGAAGTGTATTGCCCAATACGCTTCCTATTGGTGTCACATTTAATGCTTCAAACCCTGTAGGATCGTTGTAACGACCAAATGAGTCAATCAGAAGAGTTTTTTTATCAAAACGAGAGCCGAAAACAGACGTTTTGATGTTGAATCAGCTTGATTTGCACTAGGAAGTAGTTTAAATGTCTTCTGTATTGATTTGACACGATTACAGACCGTTTGACACCTCGGCAGAGCTTCGCTACCGGAATTGCAAAAGTTACAAATGAATTGACAAGCTCAGCTATATATAGAGATCCCATTTCGCATGAACTGGACATTGCCATTTCGTGCGAAATGGTCACTTGACCATTTCTTACGAACTGGCTTTGCCAGTTCGTGTGAACTGGTCCCACCACTCTAAAACTCTATTTCTTTGACTACCGAGCTTTGGATTATCCTATCTAGATACAAGACTCGATACAAGACTAAGTCGACAGACATATGCACCAACAGACTCCCCCTTGGATGTTGACGAAGTCTTCGGTGTCGAGTCTTCAGTATGACAAGTCTTCAGTCTTTATCAGTCTTCGTGCTCTTACAATGTATCTGACACTGTAAGCATCCTCAATCTTTTCTCTTCTCTTTATCAGCAGCAGCAGCTAATTTTCCCCTTGGATGTTGATCTAATAATCTTCAATCTCCTCTTTCTCTCACTCAGAATCTCAATCTGACTCTTCACATTCTCTTGATCAGATCTCTTGATTCTTTAAATTTTTCAGCATTAGCAGCTGGATTCGTACGATAGGATCTGAAACTGGCTCTACTATCTTCAGACTCCTTTTTGCTAGTAGACTCCCCCTTAAATTGTTCCGGGATCGAAATCTGACATAGCACTCGTTCTAAGATCGAAACCTGGCTCTACCTCTGCTCAGGCTTAGACTCGGGATCTTGTTTTGCAGCATTCATAGTCTCAGGAACGTCTCCTGGCTCTCTGTAACCTGCACAATTCTCTACTTAACAATAAGATTCACAATAGTTAAAATTTAACAAATTTAATCTCTGCTGACCACTTGTATGTGAAACATTCAAATTTAGTCATTTAATCATTTCAAAATTTTTTCTCATTTCAAACAGACTCTCCAAAACCTAGTTCATCATGTTTAGCACTCGGAATTTTGAAAATCAGCTTTTCACCACCAGTTGTCGAAAACAAGATAAAACAAAATCTTTTTGATTTTTCAAAATTTATGCTAAAACACATATATTTGGATTTTTGTTTAAAATGAAATACAGTAAAGAAATATTTACATACAATATTTTTGTGAGTTTGTGTAAGAGGATCATATCAGTTTATGAGACATATCACTAACACCGTTAAGCTTTAAACATTTTAAGTTCTAAACGATTCATTTAGATTGTCAGTATACTGATCCACTTAAATTTTCACACAGAGTTCAACTGTTTTGAGATACGAGATTAGTGTTTTAATGGACTCAGCTTATTCGCGTGTCCCACCTCAGAATATACTCCCGTATCCAGACTCCTATATTCAGTCTTACAGGTGAATGTACACTAATGATATCTGTAAATGGGTAATGCGAGACCATGAGAGCTCTGGCTAGAACTTCCGTTCAATCAGAGAGATGATGGCTCGTCTTTCGGTGTGTCTCGTTTGGGGTTCTTTTCTGCAACAGCACATGATTAGCATTTTTCAATGTTTCATCATTTTTTATGCTGAGGGTGGGCTTTATGATTGAAGCAGTGCAGAGTATTATACGAGGACTAGGCTATTGCTTCCGCAAAATCAGAAGTCCAGGTATAATACCCCATATATCATCACGCACAAAGACCTAGTATGTCAGAAATAGAAAGTCTTTCAAACAAGATTTCGGGGGTTACCCATATATCTGAGAGATGTTCCCCACGAACTAAGTAAGTAATTGATATTTAGGTTTATATCTCGAAAACAATCTACTGAATGTATAAAAACCTACTGGCATATCCTCACTGAGATCGTTTATCACTTTTGACTTTCCAATTCTTTAGCATGCTGTGATAGTCTACTGATGTACTATCATTTCCTCTTTTTCACAACAAAACTCATTTTGATTTTTCGATGTTTTTGGATTTTGGATTTTATCATGTTTTTGGCTTTTTCAAATATTCTAATGTTTTTTGATTTTCCGAAATTTCTTACTCCCCCTAAAATTCAAAACCATTTAAAGAAAAATGTGACAAACCGATGTTTCAAGCAATTCACATCAATTCTCCATTCTCTTGGCATAAACAATCAGAACCCCCCCTGACAACAAACTATTTTCCCATTATGATTTCAAAACACTTAAGTTTTTTTAATCAAAATGGTTTTTCCAGAAAATAAGTTTTGTTGATATTCACAAACCACATGTAGGATCGGGGATACATCACATTGTTTTTCTTAAACCACTTGTAAAAATCTATCACTTGTATGAAAGTTAAAACAAGTTCAACTTAATGACCTTGATTAACCACTTGTAGGTTCTTATCAACCAAAACCACTTGTAAGTTTTTCAAACAAACATATTCAAGAATGATGTTGATTCCTGCTCCACGATTACCAACTTGGGAGCTCCGGCAAGTCAGTATTTTACATATGGAATACAGACACCCAAGCCTGACCAGCTTTGGGTGTGACCTTTTCAGTTTCACTCGAGGTTTGAACATTCCTTTTTGCTCCATAAAACTCTTTTACCCCTTTTTCCTTCCCATCGACCATTCTTCCAAACATGTTTTTCACTTTTTCATTGAAAGCCTTTTCGACATCAAATTCTTTCTTTTCAGAATAGAATTGATTCGAAATTTCCACTTTACCAACTTTTAATTTTAAATTTTCAGCCCGCAATGCTGGAAAGTTGACATCATCCATTGGCGGAACTGAATTATCATTTTTAACCTCAACTTGTGGCTCCTCTGACTTTGACGAATCAGATTCATCGCCAGATTTAACATCTAATTTCTTAGCAACCCACTTGTGGTTGTTAAGATTCACATTTCTTTTGTAAAACCTTTTCGAACACTCACCAACTTCAAATGTAGAATTTTTAAAAACTTTGAATTTGTCCGTTGGTGGTTCATTTTTATCAACAACTTTCTCTTTGAGTTTAGAAACAACTTCCTGTTTTGTGTTGGTAGCCATTGGACAGTTCCAGGCGATGTGACCAACTTCTTGACATCGGTAACAGGTTCTTGTCTCCTTTTTGGTTCCAAACACAGTCTTCTCAAACTTTTGTTTTTCTGCAAAGAACTCTTTGTTTGATGGTTTCCAGAAAAAGCTCTTTTCTTCTTCTTCGGAACTTGACCCTGAAACAAATATTGTTTTTGTTTTAGAAATTTTCTCATTTTTATAATTTTCGGGTGGAATAAAACCTAAACATTTCTTTTTAAAATTACTGTTATGGTTTGATTTCTTTTGAAAACCAGAACCAGAACTGTAACCTTTTTTTCTTGTTTAATCTTTGTTGAACTCTTGAAGTGTATTTTTTAGGTTTTTCAGTAAGATTTACATCTTTTATTTCAGAAATATTAATTTCTGTTAATTTGAAAAACTTTTAATTTTTTCAATTTGAACACTTCTTATTGGAAATTCCTCATCAGAATATAATTTGTCTGAATCATTCAAAGTATATGCCACTTTGATTGGTTCATCATTCATATTATTTTTTGATAATAGAAATTCTTTATTGTAAACCCTTTTAACCAACAATTTTGGACTATCAACTGATGAACTCGAACTCTCGGATTCGGATTTTGACTCTGACTCCTCATCTTTATCCAACACCTGATCGACCACTTTCTATATTAACTCAGACTCATGATCAGTGTCAGACGATGTGAATATGATGTCAATGTTTTCTGGTAACTCATCAGTTGTTCCAGACTTTAACTTTATATTGACTCCCTTTTTGACTTGTTCCTCATTTGGTTTTCTGGGAGAATAACCTTCCCAGATCGGAGGCAGACACTTGTTATAGTTTACACTTTGTTTCTTACCAGTATCCGTATCTTCCAACTTCTTTTCTTGAAAGGCTTCAAAACCTGCAACAGTAGGATAAATTCTATCAATCAAATAATCAGAACTTGAGTAACTCAGCAACAATCGTCTGATTCTTTCATTTTCAATCTTTTCAGTCTCCAATTCCTTCTTCAACTCTGCATACTCTTCAATGTAGTGATTGATGGTCTTCTGTTTAGTCATCATTGTTGCATTCATCATAGTCAAAGCATCTTCCCTTTCAGAGTTTGTCTTTTACAAACTATTCACCGTTCTGTTCAACACACCATACGATTCTTTCACGTACTTAACATCGAACAATAGTTTTTCTTTCATCTCATTGAGCTCATTATACTTCTTGTCTTTCTCTTCACAATGTTTGCATGGTTCCAAACATTTCAGACAAGATTTAGTGACCTCTACAATTTTTTCAACAACTTTGACCTCTTTACTTTGTTCATTCATCTCATTCTCAGCAACATTCTCACATTTTACTTCTTGCTTTTCTTTAGCTGCTCGTCTCTCCTTTAGCTTCTCCAATTTATCTGCAAAATAAAATTTGAAACTTTCAGGAGATAAATGAGTTTTGCCAATTTTAATTCGATTAATTTCTTCCTCATCATTGCTACTATCAGTTGATGATTGATTAAACACTTGTGTCTGCTCTGAACTGTCATCTGAAGAAACAGACTCTCCATCTTGGTTTTTATCATCATTTGCAAACACATCCATCCATTCTTTCATCAACTCTGGCTCTTTAACGATCTGTGCAATAAATGCTCTAAACTTTGAATCAGCCGGAATGTATTTGTCCCAGCTAAATCCCTCTTGCAATCTTTCATCTTCTTGATTAACTAGATAAGCTTTCTTCATTCCATCTTCAATCGAATTAGCACTAGATGATGACGGTTGTTGAGCTATCTAATGATAAATCGCTTTTCGATGATAATCATTATTCCCGAAAGGATTCTGAGCTCCTCCTGCTTCACGGTTGGTACATTCCCTCTCGAAATGTCCTTTTTCCCTGCATCGAAAACAAGTAACTTTAGATTTATCAAAACCTAATCTTCTTATATCCATGTTGATGCATTATCCATTGGTTAATATGTTTTTTAAGTACACAACATAATCTCTATGCAATCTAAGTGAATCAAGGAAGATCATGTAAGATCTTGGTGGTGGGGTCACCCTTGTGACTGTCCACTTAGGGGGGGGGGGGACTAGTTGTGTTTTAATGGATAGTTAGGAGATCTAGTAAGGGGTTAAGTGTAATGTTTAGTGTTTATGTGTATTAGGTGTTATATAGTGTGTTAAGGTGTTCGGGGATCATAACTAGCTCAGAAATAATAAAACAATGCTTCTAGTGTAATTTTGGTGTTTCGGGTAGTGTCCGGTTGTTCAGTTAGATACCGGTTCGTTAAAGTGTCAAACTATAGCGTTTAGTGATCTTTATGTACCCTTTTGTGACACTTTTAATTCCCGACACTTAGGAAAGCATTCAGGACCATTTAGTCATATTGTTGCATGTTATCAACTTGTTAAAATGCTGAATTTTGCTGAAATATGCTAAATTCAGCACTTTAAGTGGGTTTTAGGCACTTTCCGGCACCTAAACTATCACCCAGTGAAGCAGTCTTGTGGTCCTTACTTTCCTACACACTATACTAGTGTAAAACTTAGTCTCTGGCCCATACTGGGTCTCAAAACACTGTTTGTCTATGTACTGAACCTTGTCAGCATTTTTCTGAGTTATCCGCTAACTGTGCTAGCTGTGCTTTGTGCATCGTTTATGTCACTAAAGTTTGTATGTAAATATGATGTGACATTATGCAATATGTGATGCACATGTAAGTATGAAGCAGTAATCAGAAAGCAATTAATTGTAATTCAGCACAGTCATTAAGCACTAATCAAGATTAATTAATTGTACGGATACCTGGATTTTTTGTCACACCCCGAAATATCAGAGCTGGCGTGACCGGACTCGTATCTTCATTGCACAGCGGAAGCAAATAAGCTAAGACTTCTAGAAAATGAATGCCGCTAAGTACTCGAATTCCCATGGGTTCTCCTATTCCAACCGTTCCATAGTTTTGAAAATGCAACCTGAGAAAGAACATGCGAAAAAGTCAACATAAAGTTGAGCGAGTTCATAGTTTGTTTTGAAAAGATTTAAAATAAATCTTTTTGATAACCGGTTTCAAAGTTGTTGAGAAAATATAGTAAAATTATTTTCTTGGCATGATATATGAGAACTGTGAGTCTAGCCCATGAGAGTGTTTGTGCATTGCACGAGAGAGAATGGGTCGAGCCCAAACGAACCTTTGCAAGCAGGATCAGCGCTTCCTCTTACTTAGGTATAACTTGAAAAACGTTACCAAAGTTTGTAATTCATGTATTTGTGAGTTTCCATCAAATGAATATTATGAATATATGAAAGTTTTAGTGTTGTAAATGGGTATGTAAAGCGTCTATGAACAGGTTGATCGTTAATGTTTCGCGAGGACATTAACGTATGCGGCGACATAGGAAGTACTCAACCTGTGTAGACGGTTTTTAGTGTCGAATCACCTCGACTGTGTCGAATCACCTCGACTGTGTGAATCACGTCGACTGTGTCGAATCACGTCGACTGTGTCGAATCACCTCGACTGTGTGAATCACCTCGACTGTGTCGAATCACCTCGACTGTGTCGAATCCCCTCGACTGTGTCGAATACCCTCGACTGTGTCGAATCACCTCGACTGTGTCAAATCACCTCGACTGTGTCACCCGTACCCATTAGAAAATCATGCACGTTTCGTAAATAGGCGCGTGTTTTGTAAAACCGGTATGTTTGATCGAAATCATTCATAAACCATTTAAGTTTCTTGAAATTCATTCGCAACACTGTTTAGAAATATGAGTTTTCGTTCATCGAAAAGTTGTTTATTTTTGCAAAAATTGCATGTCTTTCCACCCCCGAAAACATTTATAAAATGTAAAACCGTAAAAAGTGGGGGTTATGAACTCACCTTGACATTCCTGTGCAAAGCTAGCTTAACATGATTCCGTGATGTCGTTCCAAGAACGTGAAGTAGCTAGCGTGCAACTATAGCATTCCTAACAGGGAATAACTTATCAGTTTCTAATTTAAACGTAGCTAAACTACGCGTCCCAGCTCTACCGAATCGTTAACTAAACGACTCTAAGGTAGTGTTATCTTGACTTAGATCAACCATTCTGTGGTTGATTGATCCCGTTTATAACCTGGATAAAACTAAGTCTCGAAAACGACTTAGTTTTTGAATGGTTTAAATATATATATATATATATATATATATATATATATATATATATATATATATATATATATTCAAATATAAATATACTTACATCGTCGTGTTAGTTGTCGTGAGTGGAAGGCGTAGATGAAATATTGTACGTATCCGAAACATCGTATATGATACAGTAATATACGGTTGTAGTTCTCGTAGGATGGTAATAAATATATATATATATATATACACTTATATATACTCGAGAACCCGACGTTTGAAATATAAATTTCGACGTTTGAAATAAATATAACTCGCTATATTTATTTGATAGAAAATGTATGTCGTCGTGGTGTGAAATAATTATTCGAACTTAAAGTGTTTGAAATAGGTATTCACGTTATATTTATCGTATAAAAGTGTTCGAAATATCGATATTTGAATAAATATAGGACGTTATATATATCTAAATAAGTGTCGGAAACATCGTTGTTCGAAGTAACCATAAGCGTTATATTTATTCTAAATAAGTATCGGTTTCGAAATCTTATAACGTCGTCAATTTAGGTGTACGTTTATATTCGTCATATAAGGAAACTTGTACCTCGAAACATGTCGCTTTTAGGATAAAATCATTTGTCGTGTTTTGGATTTAACGAAAATCAGACATAGTTTCCCCTGTTTTTAGGATACCCCGACAATCAAAGTCGTCGTAATTTGTAAAAAAAATCCAACAATAATCCAATCACAGTTATGTATATCTTTCGCAAAATATAACGAACACTAAAATAATTAAACTAGAATACGGTGGGTCAAGCTCGGTTCGCGTAGGAAAAGAAAAAAAAATCTAAACTAACGTAAGTTAATTCGCTACGCTTAAAACTTTACCAGGTCCTTCGTGTTGACCGGGCGTTGACTGCTGTTGACCCGAGTTGACTCGGGTTTGACCGAGTCAACTGGGTTAGACTGAGTTGACCGAGAGTATTAAGGCTGACCCGAGCCGTCCTGTTGACTGCCTTTGACCACGTTTGACTGGCTTTGACTATCGAAACGAAACCCGAATCTGACCGTAGTGAAACTGAAACCGAACCGCTAGACTATTGACCGCGATTGACCTGCTGTTGATGTTGTTTTGACTTGTTGAACCAAACTCAAGACTGACCTAAACCGAGAGTGATGGTTGTCCGGCGTTGACCCGCACCCAGGTCTGACCCGAGTCCAACTCGAGGTGAAACGTGAAATGGAATTGGATTTAAATAAAAAAAAACTGAGTTGATATCGAACCGGGGCTGACCTGTCGACCCATGCCACGAAACTGAACCGAGACATGAGTGAAAATCTGACCCGAAACCGAAACCCGAATGTTGACCGATAACTGAATTGAACCGGATCTTAAATAAAACTCGAACCAAATCAGACCCGCTTGAACCGAAGCTGAAGTCACAACACCCGAATTATAACCCGAAACACTTACCGGACATCATCTTCGTGATTCAGCTTGTCGGAGGAAGCAGGTCCGCTGCCGCTCACGGCGGCGCTGCAGTCGCTCACAACTCTCTCCCGTCTCACTCTCTCACTCGAGCCGCCACCCGACACCACCCCACGCCGCCGCTGATGTGAGAATCTGCCGTCGGTCCTCTCTCACTGTCCATCTCTCTGTCTTGCCGCTGCCACCGCCATGGTGGCGGTGTGGTTGTCGGCCGCTCATCGATTTGAAGGGGAAGGTGGGTATGGTGGAGGGTGTTTAGTGTTAAGGTTTGGACTTGATGAACTTGCAGAGCAAAGACAAGGTTGAAGGGGGCTAGAGTTGGAGAAAATTTGAAGAGAATATGGGGCTTTTGGGTAGAAAACGAGAGGGAGAGAGTGAGAGTTAGGGTTTTCATTCTTGAAGAAAATGAATAGCAGAGGGAAAAGTCTGATGTTTTTATAGAGGGAAACTTGACTTTCTTGTCTTTTATTATAAGCCTCAATAGACCGAATAGAAGGAAACTGTGTTAGAAAAGTATGGCCTGACTAAAAACAAATGATGATGATATTTACAATTCTTCAGCATGTTTGGTATAGATTATTAAGATATGCATGAAAGAGTTGAGTGTTCATATGGGTTTTTCTGACAAAACCACATGGTGACTAATTTTCTAGTTACTAATTTTTATGGGAGTCCAAAGTTAAGAGACATAATTTAACCTTTTTATTTTTTATTTATTTTTTATTTATTTTTTTATATATGGTGAAATGATGGATCATACGAATGTTGACTCTCTTTTATTTTGAGTGTGAAAAAAAAAAACCTTAAGAGATGATCTGAACATCATCTATTATGGATGGTCACTTCTGAAATCAACAATGCCCACGAGCCCGTTTCTAGTATTTTGAGCGGTGTCAGTTCGTTACCGCTTATCAATCAGCAGCGTTTCCGCAATTCACCATACACGCACTGTAAGGTTAGATAAGCGTTCTTAGACATTCCACAAGCATAATTAAGTTATTTCGTGCCTTAAACACTATTTATTACCGCCTTAAACGTTTGTTAATCGTGTAATTAAGAACCGTTAATTACCGGTTGTCACATTTTTTACGGTTGTCACATTAATTAACCAACCTGGTTAAACTGACCGGTACAACCCATATACTTATACATTTCACCCATACCAGTCATCTGCCACTCCATGTCATCATGCATCTGGTTAATCTGGCGATCGTGGGATGTTATCTCCTGACCAAAGTACCGACCAACACTTTGGGCTATCCGGCCGATAAAGGATCCTCCATACATACTACCACGACGCTGCTTCTTCCAACGTGTTACAAAATAATCCAGCAGGAAGAGATGGAGGGCGCACGAACGACCAGTAAATAAACAATAGAGATAGAAAAGAATCACCTTCGTTACATGCTCAAAACTCTTGCCACGGGCCGCGATGTCCGTGCTAAAGCAACGATGCAAGTAACGAACTAACGAGTCCAGGCGTTTTGAGCTATATGCTTTCTATAGTGTACTTGAAGTAAAACTTTTCAGACCAATGATTAGGGGACCAGGGGAATCATATAGGGCAATATGTTCCCTAGAGGCAACCTAATCGCACGATAAACTCTCTGTAGCTAGTAATGCCATATGACCTTTAGCAACTTCTTCAGAAAAATTTTGACCGTTCTGAAGATGCAACGCGATGTTGCATTGTAACACATGACCATTACTGTTGTTTGAGCTTTGGAACTGATGATTTGAAGTTGAAACATTCGGATTAACACTTGGATATGAAGAAAATCCACTGTTGTTGTTCGAGCTTTGATTGAGTGATCCGGATTAGTTTTCTGCGCTGAAAGCGGTTTGGATCTTCGGACTTGCTTCAACATTCTGAACATTCCCTTTGTAATACATCTTGATGTCTTGTTGACCACTTGGATTGTTCATTCTAGCAATCTTCTGTTGTTCAAGATCTTGTCCTTCAAGTTTTTCAATGAACTGAGCAACTGTCAAACCATCATACTCCCCGGTATTCTTTAAGATCATAAGATATGTACCCCCATTCTTTTTGAGGTAAAGCATCGGCTAATTTTTCAACCCATTCCTCACGATCCTTTTTGATATCCAACCGAGTCATTGAACGCACTAAATGACAGTATCTCTCAATAAGAACCTTTGTAGTTTCACCCAGAAAACCTGAGAACAAATCAAATTCCTTCTTTAATGGAGACTTCTTACTCTTGATCATTTCTGTACTTCCTTCGAATTTTGTACGAAGTGCTATCCAAATCGAATATGCACTATCATCATGTTGAAGTAATATGAAAATATCTTCTTTCACAGCTTGTTGAAGTAAACTGATCATCATTTTTTCTGCTTTGTACATGTCTCTCTCTTTGTCTGTAAATTCAGAAATAGTCTTAACAACTCCCACGTTATTTCGAAGACGAACGTACTTTTTCTCAATACATTCCCAAGATCTTAGATGATTTGCTTGAACCCAATTTTCAAAACGCTCTTCCCAACTGTAATACTCTTCAATACACATCAGTTTCGGAGGTTTCTGCAACGTTCCTGTTTCATTTTCCATGTTCACGCTCTGAGCAACGGTAACAGGAGTACCCGGAGCGGTAGCAAACGCATTGTAGAATTCAGAATCCATGTTTCGGTACGAATTATCAAACAAACTGATGTAAATGTTTCAAACGAACTGATTTGATGCGAAATGGATCAAACCGTATGACCTGAACTTGATTTCACACGAACTGAGTCAAATTTGGTGCGACCTGGATGCCTTAGGGTTCAACTCGTACGAAATGATGATCTTTCAAACGAATTGGATCAAGTTTGATGCGAACTGGATGACATGTATTCAATTCGTGCGAATTGGAAGTTCACTTCAAACGAATTGGATCTTTCATGCAAATTGAATCATTTTGATGCGACCTGGGTCAATTTCAAGCGAAATGGAAGTCCAATACGTACGAACTGATGTCTTTGGTGCGAAAAGGAGTTATTGATGCGATCTGGAGGATCAATTCGTGCGAATTGATGATGACGTCAAACTAATTTCCCACGATCGGACGGGTTTTTGACAAAATTGAACAAGATTTAGGTCGATTTTAGGTCTAATTCGTTCAAGGATTGATTAAAACTGTGTTACGCTTATGATATGTGAAAATCAGTCCATTTTAACCGTAAAATCTCCGTTAATTTTGAAGAAAAAAAACGTGAAGAAAGTGAGTAGAAATCAGAAATTATGATGAAATCAAGCTGAAAATGGTAAGAACTCTTCCTCCTGAGCTCTGATACCACTTGTAGGATCGTTGTAAGACCAAATGAGTCGATCAGAAGAGTTTTTTTTTATCAAAACGAGAGGCGAAAACAGACGTTTTGATGTTGAATCAGCTTGATTTGCACTAGGAAGTAGTTTAAATGTCTTCTGTATTGATTTGACACGATTACAGACCGTTTGACACCTCGGCAGAGCTTCGCTACCGGAATTGCAAAAGTTACAAATGAATTGACAAGCTCAGCTATATATAGAGATCCCATTTCGCATGAACTGGACATTGCCATTTCGTGCGAAATGGTCACTTGACCATTTCCTACGAATTGGCTTTGCCAGTTCGTGTGAACTGGTCCCACCACTCTAAAACTCTATTTCTTTGACTACCGAGCTTTGGATTATCCTATCTAGATACAAGACTCGATACAAGACTAAGTCGACAAACATATGCACCAACAAACCCTATGGGAAACGTATTGGGCTATACGGTTCCTATTAAAGGATATACAAAAATTTTGAAGGATGTGTAAATACGATCACCCATTTAATAGCACCAAAAGAAAAACAGAGCAACCAGCCAGAGGCCCATAAGACTAAAGGGTATGGGGGCCGGCTGAGGCCCGGCTAGGACCGGCGCCGGTCCCCCACACCGCCCCCCTGGGCTCGGTTCGGCACAACGGGCACCCCACAGCCGGGGTAGCCGGTCCTCCCTCCTCCTTCCTTCTCTCACATATACCTATACATACATACATATATATACACAAAGAGGTTCATCCCCCACCCCCTAGGTCCATCCTCTCCAAACCACTCCTACGTGGCGCCAACGTGGCGGCCCATCCCCTTGGGGATGAGGCTCTCATACCCCTTAGTCTAACCATGGGTGTTAGTTAATGAGTTATCACTTGATTTTTGCAACCAAACAGGTGTCTGAGTTAATGAGTTATCACTTGATTTTGTTAATAAATGATATTTTCAATTTATACTTATTTTGTTTAGAATGGCAAATTCATGCATCCATTGTATCTTTTTTAAATTTTTTTACATTAACATCCAACACTAAACCAGAACATAACTCAAATCACTTAGATAGTGAGAGCAATATTTTATTACACTCTAATATATCACCAGGCTATAAGGTATTTGGTGACACAACATTATTAACACATATGATTTGAATATTGCTCTATGGATCATGTCAACACTACACAAACCTCTCAAATTAAAGTATTGATTTTGAAAGTGCTTATTTGATAATTTCAAGTCAAGTGGCATAAGTCATTTAGGTGGTGTTTGTTTTTTCACAGGTAAAACGTCTGCAGTCTGCGGACCACATCTGTAGCTGAAGAGGTGGACCAAATCTCTGCAGTCTACAAGAAGAAGACTGTTTGTTTTTTTTTAACTTCTGCAAACCATTGAAATAAGGATGAATCTAACTACAAGATATGACCATAAAAGAACTTATAATTATGAATAAAACTACAGAATAAAATCATCAAATAAACTTATAATTGTGAATCAAAATACCAGATTTAACATAAATCAAACTACACAGTATAATCATCAAATAAAGTTATAATTATGAATCAAACTACAGAATAAAATCATCAAATAAACTTATAATTATGAATCAAACTACAGGATATATAACCATGAAAAAACAATTAGGATAAGTGTCGATTACCTCCGTAAAAAACAATAAAAAAGTAAACCCTAAATCAGAACTCAAGTACATAAGCCAGAACAAAAGTCAAACTTTTTTTACCTTGAAACGAACAATGGTGATCTATGTGGTCAACTGAGATTCATTGCCGTCTGCGAACGGCCGGCGATTGTGAAGTTAGAAAAAAGTTAGGTTGTGGAGAGTGGGGGAGTTGTCGGCGGTGGCAGTGGAGGTGGCGGCTGGGAGGAGGAAGAGGTGGAGCTAGGGTTTGTGTATGAAGATCTGTGTTTAGAAGAAGAGAAGGAGAAGAGGTCAGAACACTTAAGTCCATGTCTGCACCAAAAAGAGGCTACGCAGACCTTTTTTTAATGAAATGTCTTCGAGAAAACAAACACACTGCAGACTCAAACATCTGCGCGTGGTCTGCGTGGGGCAGACATAAGAGGTTCTGAAGACCTTTTCACAAAAAACAAACACCACCTTAGTGTTTGGAAAACCTATTGCTATTTATGTTTTTTTGTTATATACAACTATAATATAGTATACAAAGAGATACCATTGGATTGGTTTGAAGAACAATATGGTGCGGTTTGCTCCATTAACAAAATAGTACACAACACCCACGTTGATAAACATGAATAATTGGCGACATCTCAGCCATGTAAGCAGAAGATGTATCTATATTCACCCAGTAGCGGATCCAACTCTGTTTTGTGGGTTCACATGAATCCTTTCGGTTTGGAAAAAATTAGTAAGAACTTTGTATGATTTGGAAAAAATAGTGAGAATCTACCAAAACGAACCCACTAAAGAAGTTCCTGGATCCGCCACTGTTGTTGGGTCTGATGAAGGAGCCGGTCATGACTGGTCGGGAAAAATAAGATAGTGGGCAGTGGCGAAGCTTGACCCGAATGACGGGGTCGAAAACGTATATACCCAAAAATTTCTATAGAACCGGGGGTCGAAAACGTATACCCAAAATTTCTATACGAAAACTACATATATAACACTACTGAGCGAAGAGCCCCCCCCCCCCCCCATAGGGGTGTGCCCGGTTCGGTTCGGTTCGATTATTAGCATTATCCGTAACCGTAACCGAAGTCATCAGTTAATCGGTTCGGTTAATTCGGTTAATTTGTCGGTTTTCGGTTCGGTTAATAACCAATTCAAACAGGCTAATTTTTTTTGCTTAGAAATACATGTAATGGAGGTATAAATACATGAAATGGATGTATAAATAAATGAAATGGAGGTATAAATGCATGAATAGATGTTTAAATAAATGAAATGAAGGTATAAATAAATGAAATGAAAGCATAAATAAATAAAATAGAGGTATTATTACATGAAATGAAAGTATAAAACATCAAATACATGAAATAGAGGTATAAAAGTTAGAAATATATAAAAAATAAATGATTCGGTTTGGTTCGGTTAATTTCGGTTAACCGATGGTAAAAAAATATTTGTTAACCAACTTTCGGTTTATTTGGTTTCGGTTAACTTCGGTTCGGTTTGGATTAACGGTTCGATTATTGCACACCTCTATGCTTCGCCCCTGATAGTGGGCGACAAGCGGTAAAAAATGAAAGAGGAGGCTAGGGATACCATAAAAAAAGACTTTAAAGAGAGAACTTTCTGGCTAAACCATATACCCACCAAATATATACAAGAGCTTCTTTACATAAAAATTCTACAACAACAAAATATTTAAATTTTGAATTCTCTTTTTAGCGGCTATTAAGAACCAATAAAAATAGACAATTAGTAGATGAAATGACTGAAACCGCATGTAGGGACTTCATATATGGAGGAAGGTTTCCTCCATGTAAAAAGTCCCTACACATAGCCGCAAATGGCTAGAGACCATGTAGCCTTTTCATCTATGTAAAGTCCCTAGCTACACGTAGCCGCTTCTAATGTTTATTTTGGCTTTTATCTCCGGTCAATTTGTATACTTGTGAATTTCCCGTATATATGAAGAATGTGGAAATGGAAATTGTGTAATCATAAATCAAGGTGGTGTGTTATTCTGTGATTATTATTATTAACTGTTTGTTCTCTGATTTGCCAACAGAGACTGGGATTGTAAAATCTAACACAATTTTATGCTTCTTGTTTAGACTTATACAATAACCACCAATGACAATTAGAACCAATTCGATCATGAAACACAACATCTGGCAATACATAAGAAAATAGCTCAACACAATTTGTATACATGGATTGTTAGAATATAAACTTAGCATATATTATTTATTAGTGTTATTTAGTTAGGATAACTAGATCATAAGTTAGCATTAGGAATTATATATTATTAAACGATTATGAAAGGGTGTGTCGGTTAACAACCGTCACCTCTACCCTATATATAGAATGTATTCTCAACATTTGTAATTCACCAAGATATTTTACATTATAATATCCTTATCTGTATGTTTATATGTTCTCTGCACAACACACGTTCATATCAAACACACACATGAATACGATGACGATGATGATGCTTACGATGATAGAAGTATCACCGACTTCCGCTGTTAAGAAAGTGGTATCAGAGCCATGGTGGGAAATCGATGAAGATCGATCGATATTATACGATTCCGGGCACAACCGTATGAAGAACAAAAACAGAGTATACGGAGACGGAGACGAATTCAACCCCGATCGCACAACTCCGCGATCACGAATGTTCGCAAGAATGAAGCGAGAGATTCTAATGAAATTAGAAATCGAAATCGCGTTACTGGAACAAGAGAAAGAAGAAAGACGAGAACAAACAACGGAAATGGGAGATTTCAATTCTCATGGTGATGTAAACAAGGAAGATCACCAAAATAAAGATATGAAAGAAAAGGAGATGTTCGATGATCAGAACATAGAAATGGAACGATCAGAATTACGATCAGAATTAAGCGATCCCGGTTATATGAGTCCCCGATTACATGTGAGAGAGAAAGAGAACCGAGATATCGAGAGAGGGACGAAGGATGAAGATATGAAAGGAATGGAAATAGAGGATCATCAGAATAGAGGAACATCAGACCTTAAAATGAAGAAGAGAAGGATGCAGAAAAGGTGGGAACAAAAAGGAAAGAAAGGCTACCCAGATTTAGCGACGGCAGTTAGTGACAAGAGAAGAAAGATAGCGACAGAAGACAGATTAGTGACAGAACGATTATTAGCGACAGAAGAACAAGAAAACAATCGGAGGCAATGGCATGATGGTCTGTTTTCTAAAGAAGTTTATACAAAAATTACTTCTGCAAATAAATCTGAAAAGATGACACAGAGAAGAAAGGATAATCTAGTGAAGACTTTAGCGACAGAAGAAGAATTTTTAACGACAGATCAAAGACTTTCAGCGACAAAATGGGTAATGAACAACAATATTACCGTACTCGGCATCACGAAACAAATCAAGGTGGATCTATGGACGAATCATGACAAGTTTAAAGAAAAAAAATGCGTTTATCATCAAAGCCGACGTGACGAGCCATTACCGATGCTAAGTTTAGGGGATGGTGTTAGAATATAAACTTAGCATATATTATTTATTAGTGTTATTTAGTTAGGATAACTAGATCATAAGTTAGCATTAGGAATTGTATATTATTAAACGATTATGAAAGGGTGTGTCGGTTAACAACCGTCACCTCTACCCTATATATAGAATGTATTCTCAACATTTGTAATTCACCAAGATATTTTACATTATAATATCCTTATCTGTATGTTTATATGTTCTCTGCACAACACACGTTCATATCAAACACACACATGAATACGATGACGATGATGATGCTTACGATGATAGAAGTATCACCGACTTCCGCTGTTAAGATGGATTACAATGAAAGAATCAATGAATAGAGATAAACCATAGATGAAAAGCAAAGATATTAACAATCAAAAGAATATTGTTTTGTATAAACCAACAATTAAGTTGCTTTAAGATCGTCATCGTCCATCCAGTGAAGTAAACGAGCCAGTGTCAAGGTTCATGTCTATATCGACACCTTCATATTCCGGTTCAGACATGTTCCATGGGTCTACGAGGTACGAGAGAACATTGACTACTTGGCTCATGTTAGGCCTCTTGTGTGGTTTAGACGCACAACAATGCGCAGCTAATTCCGCCACTGTACTCACACAGGCTAGTGTTTCTTCATCAAGGTCTAGGGCTGGGTCAACGGCCTTTCGGAAGGTAACTTCATCTTTGTACGTTTGTAGGAACCATTTCACCAATGGCACACTTTCCTCTTCTAGTGTTGTGCCTCGTGCCCTTCTGCCCGTTATCAGCTCCATTAGGATTACCCCGAAACTGTACACATCGATTTTGGTCGATACCTCACCCATCTCTATAAGTAAAATTATTAATTAGTTTTGAAAGAGAAGCAATATAAAATTTAAACAAGTAAAAAGAAAACGGTGACAACCTGCGTATTCGGGTGCAAAGTACCCGAAAGTTCCAGCTACTTTTGTCACAAACGAATCTTTCCCAAGGGGGAGGGGTCGAGCAAGTCCAAAGTCTGCAACCTTGGCCCGCATATCATTACCGAGTAGGATATTGCAGGGTTTAAGATCTCTATGAATAAAACTTTGGTGTCCGAAACAATGCAGATACTCGACACCTCTAGCAACATCTAACGCGATCATCAATCTTTGCCTCCATTCGAGCGGTTTCAAACCATGTTTTTTCCAGTCAAATAAAAAGTGAGTAAGCGTCCCTTGAGGCATATACTCGATCGCAAGAAGAAGCCTCTGGTCTCCATCCAAACAGTACCCGCGAAGTGCCACCAAACGTGTATGTCTAACCTTGGTTAAAACCGAAACCTCGGATTTAAACTCATGAACCGATTCGGTCCTCTTGACCGCAATCTTGGTTCCGTCTTTTAACTCTCCTTGGTAAACAGTGGCGGAGCCTCCTCTACCGAGTATGTTAAGTTGGCTGAAATTGTTGGTGGCTTTTTTCAAATCTTGGATTGAAATTACCATATTGCCCTCATGGGTTAATGTTTCTCTGAGTCCACCATAGTCATCATCAATGATAATCTTGTATTCATCACATGAAACGAAAGCGCAGGGATGAAAGACCGTAGAACACTTACGTTTAAGTTGGTACACACAGACACCTACCAAACACATCAAAAACACCACGAAAACACAACCGAATAATCCCACAACAACCCTAGTAATATGAGGAACATGAATCTCTGTGACAGTGGAGGTGGATGATACGTGCCTATCATCTCATCCACATTTTCATGCATTAGTTTACTCATGTTCTCCATGTCTTTTAATTTAGTGCATCCATGTTTAGTTAATAGTGCATGCATGACTCCTATATTTTGGTTAAAGTAGTTTTTCTTTTGCATATTTAAGATTATGTATGTTCATTTGACAGTTAAGGAGAAAATTGTTGAATGAAACTTTAGTTTTATGTTTCTCTTCTTCTCTTATGATCTTGGGAGTTTGTAGGTTTTCTCCGTAAACCTATCAATTGTTGCTTTCATTGAGCCTTAGCCTCCATGGCTTTGGAAGAACTCGAGGACGCCACATATCTATCTCGTTTCACCGGTTACAATCCTGCCCGGTGGATTCGTGATGCTGAACGGTTCTTTTCCTTTTATGCAATTTATGAGGAAGAACGTTTTCCATATGTTGTTGAGTACTTCGATGATGAACCTTTTTCTTGGTTCAATTCATGGTATCGAGGACCCGAACGCCTCAAATGGAAATCTTTCACCACTGCAATGCTCCATCGATTCCGACCACCATCACTTTCTTTTCCCGCTCGACCACCACCATTAAACCCCGTACTACCCCTGTCATCCCCTCTACAATCCACCACGTCCTCACTACCACCACCTTCATTATCGCCCTGTTTTGTTTCGCCTTCCACCGGCTCCACCGATATTACCATGTCCTCATCCCCTGGCCCAACGTTGTTGTTCATGCCTCCATTCATTGCAAATGGAAGCTCATGGTTGGTCCCTTTCATAACTGTTTGTTGGCCCCATGAACAAATTTCTAAAGATGTAGACATAACTGATAATATTTTACAAAGTTTCAATATGGGCATGGGTACAAGAGCTATGCATAGGACAACAAGCCATCCATTTCCGGAGCAAAGACGAGAATGGCGACCACCGTGGCAAGTGCCGCTGTGGCGGCCCATTGAGACTAAACCAAACGCTTTAGGAAGGCGCGAGTGGCGACCGCCTTGGACCGAGCATTCCGTCCTTGAGGACAAGGACGTTTTTTAGGGCGGGAGTATTGATACGTGCCTATCATCTCATCCACATTTTCATGCATTAGTTTACTCATGTTCTCCATGTCTTTTAATTTAGTGCATCCATGTTTAGTTAATAGTGCATGCATGACTCCTATATTTTGGTTAAAGTAGTTTTCCTTTTGCATATTTAAGATTATGTATGTTCATTTGAAAGTTAAGGAGAAAATTGTTGAATGAAACTTTAGTTTTATGTTTCTCTTCTTCTCTTATGATCTTGGGAGTTTGTAGGTTTTCTCCGTAAACCTATCAGTGGATTGAGCGTGAACCACTGTTGTTACAGAAACGAAAGAGAAGAGGAACAGCAGAAAGTGTACTTTCACCATTGTCGATCACGCCGAATAATAAAGTGAATGAATCGGCTTTTTTCTCTGCTTATATATAAAGGAGATGAAGATATAATATGGTTACAGGAGATTAATTAGGGTTATGAAGAGTTATTGATGTCGCTTTCACTAATAAAATTTTTATCCGTTAAAATCTTTTTTAGATTTATGATTTATCCATTTCTTTATGTACAAGAGTTATAACTTTTAATTTGATTTTAGTTTCTTTTTCATGATTAAGTTATTTTTATTTTATTTCACATGTTCGACTTCGACATAATATAAAAAATTACGATATTTAATACTTTAAAGTTTAAATAGAAAAATTGGATAAACAAAAACTTACTTTTTGATATATAACTAGGGTCTTGTTAACGTATTGTACAGGATCGCAGTTGAAATTCAGAATGTATAGTATACTATGACAACCGATAAATAAATTCATAAAATTAAAGTTATTTGCGTCATAACTTGGCTCTAAACATCAAAATAAGAAGAAAAGGTAAAACCATATAGTAAATAACAAAGGTAAAAAAGGTAACGAAAAAGAAAACGAGAGAAACTCGGCTGGTTTCGGTGCGTGTTTGTTAAAAAAAAAAAAACTAAACTAAAAAAAAACATTCGTCACACTCGTTATAGCAAAGAAAAAGGAAAGTTAAAAAACATGTCTAAAACGGTATTAACGTGTTCGTTAAAAAAATTAATTAGGAGTAGAAAGGTGATTTGATTAAAGTAAAAGAAAAAAAATACTATAATTAAACTAAATGGGTTGCAAATGAAAGATTGAAAGTTTACACTAAATGTCGAAATAGACTAATAGACGAAAAAGACAAAGGTAAATATCAATCTTCTCTTAATTTAGAGTTAACTGTCATTTTCGTCCCTGTGGTTTGGTCACTTTGGCCATTTCAGTCCATTTTTCAAAAATGCGCCATTTTCCTCCCCGACGTTCTAGAAAGGTGCCATTTCAGTCCAAAAATCATAACCCAGTTAAGTCGGTTTGTAAATAAGGACTGATTGTGTAAATTTGTAACATAAAGGACCATTTAAGTAAAATCTATAAATATATAACACAGTGGTGGCCGCACTCCTGTTCCCTCTCACTTCTCCAACGACCGGCGCCAATTCCGCCGACTTCTCCGGCCACACGCACATCTCCTCCGCCCTCTTCGTCATCTCCTACCTACACCCCCTCTCCGATAAACATCTATCAGCTTTCCGGAGATTATCCAGCCACCACTGTCTCCTGGTGGCAGCGGAGAACAGCAACAACTCCGCCACCAATCTGGTTCCAGCAGCGGCAAGGCAGAAAGGATGAGAGAGAGAGAGAGTAGAGAGAGATCGGCGACGGCGGTGGTGATGGTTTTTCGTTTTGCTCCGACGAGTTTTGGTTCGTGTCCGGCGGCAGCAACGATGGTTGGTTATGATTGGTTTCAGGTCTCGAGTCCGGTTCTCCAGCAAACCTCCGACAAAAACCCCGATAAGCTTAGCTTCTGAATCCTTTTCTTCATCTCGTTTCATTGCGTTTCAGTTCGATCCTTCTTTTTCGGTCAGTTTCGGGTTGGTTTCAGGCGACAGTGGCGACTAATGGTGACGGTGGTTCAGCGCAGTAACGACAGCGGGCCGCTGCCGGCGGCTCGGGTTAGGTTCTATCGTGTTTCAGTCTTCGCTGATGATGAAGGTAGATGATGATCGATGATGATGATAACAGATGATGACGATGATGACGTTGATGGTGGTGGTTCCGGCGGCGGCGGTGGTGACCACCGGAGATCCGGTTCCGGCGGCGGTGGTGGTGATTGCAGAGCATAGAGTAGAGAGAGAGTGTGTGTATACATTATATATATATATTTTATAATTATATAAATATTTATAGATTTTACTTAAATGGTCCTTTATGTTACAAATTTACACAATCAGTTCTTATTTACAAACCAACTTAACTGGGATATGATTTTTGGACTGAAATGGCACCTTTCCATAACGTCGGGGAGGAAAATGGCGCATTTTTGAAAAATGGACTGAAATGGCCAAAGTGACCAAACCATAGGGACGAAAATGGCAGTTAACTCCTTTATTTAAATATAAAATAATGGATTAGGATCAAATACAAAGGCTTCTAAAATAAACTCACTTCACACACAAAAAAAAAAAAAAAAAAAACCTTAACACCCACCACCACCCAAAAACCTAACCCCCCCCCCACATCATTTTTTTTTTTTGCCGAGGGAGGGGGGTTTTTGGGTGGGGGTGGGTTTTTAGGTTTTTTTATGGTTTTTTTTTTTTTTTTTTGGGGGGGGGTGGGTGGTGGTGAGGTGGGGTGGGGTGGGTATTTAGGTTTTGGATGGTGATGTACTGGGTTTAGATTTTAGGTTCATAAACACTTGTTAAATTCAACTTCCTTTACGGTCCAAATTTTATCATAACCAGATCACTATTTCAATATGATTATTATCTATATTATAGGAATACGACTAAAGTTAGATATCAAATGTGGATGATAACGTAGAAAAAAAAAGATAAAACTATATTAAAAGTGATGGTCATGTATAAATGATAAAGCTTTGTCTTCACCTCTACAGAAAGCATCTATTAAATTAAATTTATATGAATTTGCAAGCTGATGTCTTAATCTTTAAAAAGCACGTTGAACATTCTTTGTGTCTACATTTTGCAACTCTTTTCGTCCTTTCAATTAACGGCCGTTAGTATTTAGCGTCAACTCAGCCCCGCATGACTTGCATCACATGTGAGAGTAGAAGTGAATATAAATTTTTTATTTAGTAAGATATTATATAAGAGAGTGTTAAAGAAGACAAAATTGCCATCATATTAAAGTCATGTGGTTTGAGTAACAGTCGTTACTCTGAAGGACAAAATCTGCTACAAAATGTAAACTTTAGGATGTTCAACGTGTTTTTTAAACTTTTTAACAGAAAATTTGGATCACTGAAAAATCACTGGAGTTTCAGGAAAAAACCTAATAAATTTAGGAAAAAACCCCTTGTGGAAATCGAATCAGGGCCTCATGGTCTTTAAGTCTTATCCGACCCTCAAAATGCCACTAGTCTATAATGTCATTGGCGTGTTTTTTTAAACATTAAGGCTGAAACCTTGAAACCTACAAGTTCATATAAATTTACATGACAGTTTTTTGTTTTTTGGCTTTTTTATTTCTTCCAAAGTAGTGAAAGATTATATTGACATATTGGACAAATATGTAAATTTAAAAGCAGAATAACGGTTCTAAAAAATACAATAGTTTTAGAGAAAAGTGTTTGGATAGTCCTTATGGTTTGCTTTGATTTTATCTTTAGTCCCTACATTTTCAAAATTACAGCTATAGTCCCTGGCGTGGATAGTTTTTAGTTTTCTCAGTTAAATGTGTGTGAAATTACGTAAATGCCCTTAATATAAAAAATTCAATTAATTCAATATAAGGGAAAAGATCAAATAGGAAGTTAATTTTGGCTAGGAAGGATAGGAAGCCATAGAATTATGACATGTGGCAACATTTAAAATAAAGAAAAAAAGTATTTTAGTTAATCCAACTCCTTCTTCTTCCTTTTTCAAAACCCAGTAACTTCAAAACCCACAATTTTCAAAACCCACCATCTTCAACCATTTCTTCACTTTCTATCTCAATAATCACTACATTATAGTACGATTTTCATCACCAATCAATGATTCAAAACCCGATCAACGTGTTCTTCAGCTTTTTTCGAAGAAAACTCAGTTTAATTTCATTCAAAATCTCGTTTTTTCGGGTGATTTTGAAGATAATCACTCGATTTGTTCGATCAATCGCTGATAAGTGTTTCTATCATTCAAATTTCGTCAATTGATGAAGAATCCGGCTTCGATCCATGTAAGAAATTCTTTAATTTCATTTTCACGATCTTGGCGGGGGTCCGGGGGCGGCAGCCCTGGCGGGGTCCAAGGGGCAGAGCCCTTGGCTGGGGTTGAGCTCGGAAAATTTTTCTTTCGATTAAATTGTTGTACTAAAAACGCATCAGAAAAATTAATTTTCCAGAAATTGGCTCATTTCGAATACAGTTATTCGTAGATAATTCAGACAGTTCACAGACAATTCACAAACAGTTCACAAACAGTTTTATGTGTCCATTGCGTTTTAGAAATAAGAGAGTTTTATGTGTTTTCTGGCTATTGAGTTTTAGAAAAAACACATTTTTAAGTATCTTTAGTCATTGCGTTTTAGGTAAAACACATTTTTAGGTGTTTTCAGTCCATTGCGTTTTACAGAGAACACTTTCTTTTGTTTTTTTAGGTCATTGCGTTTTAGAAAACAGACATTTTTAAGTGTTTTCTGGCCATTGCGTTTTACAAATAAAACATTTCTTTGTGTTTTCTGGCCATTGCATTTTAGGCAAAACACCTTTTTATGTGTTTTTTGTGCATTGCGTTTTAGGTAAAACATTTTTTTATGTGTTTGCTGGCCATTGCGTTTTACAAATAAGACATTTCTTTGTGTTTTCTGACCATTGCGTTTTACAAATAAGTCATTTCTTTGTGTTTTTGATGCATTGCGTTTTAGAAAAATGTCATTTTTTAGGTTTTTTTTTCATTGCGTTTTACGTAACTGGTTTTTCTATTGCGTTTTACGCAACTGGGTTTTAATTTTTTTTAAATATAGCAATAGTATACTCGTTTTAAAGATTAAAAAACGCTCGTTTTTTTTGTGCAATTTTTATAAAAAAATAATGTCGTATGAAAGAGTTATTAACGTTTAAAAAATGGGGGGGGGGGGAATTGGAGGAGAGAGAAACTATTGGCTTGGATTGACTAGAATGTCGTTGAACAAACTCACGCGCCTCTTTTCTTCCTTTCAATTTCCCTGATTTAATCTTAGCCCTTGATTAATTTAATGGATGGTCAAGATCACTTCCTAGCCTTCCTAGCCAAATAAACTTCCTATTGTATCTCCTCCCTTCAATATAATTAATATTTATTTATGAAACCCACCTTCTATAAAAACAAACCAACCCCACCTCCACCCCCATCTTTTCTCTCTCTCCTCTCTTTCTCCTCAATTTTTCTTCTCTGCAACTATGAAGACCATCCTAACTATTTTTCTTTTCCCACACCGGCGACAAAACCACCGGACCTCTCGTCAAAAACATAAACACCATTTTCTCCGGCACCGATATTGTTTCTGCCCGACACTTTTCATCCGTCATATCGTGCATCGGTCCTGACACCCTCAAATAATTCTTCAACCCCACTTTCCGCGGCAACGGTATTGTTTCTGAAATCATAATCTTTTCACATCCTATAAGTATTAGGGTTCATTATGTAATTAGTATATAGTTAGTTATATGGCGGTTATGAAGTTCGGGGACTAAACATGACAAATCAGAAGTTGAAAACTACTTCCCCAATTCGAAAAGGTGTGTAACAAAAGGATGCGACGGTTCAAGACTTGTGGCTACGAATTGACATACCTCTTCAAGAATCATTATCAACCACAAGATCAAAAGACGCAACTGTTCGCGAAGAGACACGTCTATTGGATTCGCACCTCTTCGATAAGTATAAATAGGGTTAGGATTTCTATTGTAAAAACATTCTCATTCATTCACTTGTAAATACATTCAAGATTTGTATTCTTTCAATCAAGGTTAGTTTGTGTTTATTTCATTCGTTGTTATATTCATTGTTCATTAAGAAGATTCTGGGCAACAGTGGTATCAGAGCCTAGGGCTCAAATTCGTTTCGGAAAACAATCATCAGGCGGGTGGTTGAATTCCCCTAACAATTCTGATCACGCAGGAGGCGTCGATTAGGTTGTTTTTTTGTTAAGTTTTAACACCAATCGCATCAAGCGGGTACGATTGTTGTTCGTTCGTTAATCGTTCATCAGGAGGGTGTTCGATTTTTATCTGATCATCACTGAGGGTGTTCAGATTCCGAGTTTTTGTTAATTCAAATCACGGCAAGAGGCTACGATTCGGGTTAAGAAGACGGAAGCAAATCTGAGAAGTTTGTATTCCGGTTTAAGGTTTGAAGAAGCAATCGCAAATCTGAGAAGTTTGGGTTGTTAAAGACACAAAATCTGAGAAGTTTTGTGATATCAAAGCATCAAGAGGGTGTTCGGTTGAGAAGGTTAGTCGCAAATCAAGCGGATTTGGGGCTGATTTTTTTGGTTTGTGTTTAGAGAATCGCGAATCAAGAAGGAAGAAAAAAAACGCAGCCAAGAGGGTTGTTAAGAAAAGACAGAAAACCGTGCGGTGAATCACGATAAGAGAAGTCGGTCGATTCGCAAATTCCAGGTTCTACGTTCTATTTTTCTGGAAGTTATATAAGGTTTAGAAATTGGTTTGATTCCACGTTAGAAAGTTAGTGTGAATTTTTTTTGGAATCATAGACTTCGGTTTTAGGAGAAAACCAAAGTTTAGAAAGTGAAAATTGTTGGAAAGGAAATTATGGCGGATTCAGGAGGAGCCTCTCTGTCAAACGCGTTAGTAATTAGAGAGGGTAGTTCGTTCTCCCAGTTTCAGTGTCCTATCTTAAAGTCTACAAATTATACGGTATGGGCAATCCGTATAAAAACCATTTTGAGGGCAAACGGATTATGGGAAATGATAGAACCAAAAGAAAATACGCAAGCGGATGAAAAGAAGGATATGATGGCGACCGCTTATTTATTTCAAGCACTACCGGAAGATATGATAATACAAGTTGCAAGTTGCAAGAGTGCAAAAGAAATTTGGGATGCATTAAAGACTAGGCACGTCGGTGCAGATCGAGTGCAAAAGGCACGTCTTCAAACGCTCAAAACAGAGTTTGAGATGTTAAAAATGAAGGAGGAAGACACTATCGATTCGTTCACTGCAAGACTAAATAGCATTGTCACGAGGGCAAGTGGTCTTGGATCAACTTTTGATCAACCGACTTTAGTACGGAAACTTCTGAGTTCTGTACCAAAAAGGTTCGTTCAAATTGTTGCAACCATTGAACAATTCGCTGATTTAGAAACAACGACGCTAGACGAGACAATTGGAAGGTTGAAAGCCTATGAAGAAAGGATCGGTTTGGTGGATGAAAACCCGGCATATAATCAAGAGAAACTTATGTATGCACGACGCGACAAGAACTATGGTCGTGGAAGGCGTTTTGGGAAGAATGGACAAGGAAGGTTCAACTCATCGCAAGACAAATGGCGTGATGGAAAGTTCAAACAAGAAGATGATGATGAAGATTCATCACATGATGCTTACAAGAATAGAAGCAACCAAAGGAAGTTTGGGAAGGATTTAAGCAAGATAAAATGCTACAATTGCCAAAAGTTTGGTCATTATGCCTCAGATTGTCCTGAATCAAATCAAAGAGGAGAAGAAACAAATCTGGTGCAGGAAGACGAGGAACCAACTCTCCTAATGGCAATCAAAGAAGACTGCAATGATCTACTTCAACAAGCACACGATGGCAAGCAAGACATGGAGAAAGATCAAGGTGTAACTTAAGGATGTTCAAGATTAGGGGGGTGAATGAAATCATAATCTTTTCACATCCTATAAGTATTAGGGTTCATTATGTAATTAGTATATAGTTAGTTATATGGCGGTTATGAAGTTCGGGGACTAAACATGACAAATCAGAAGTTGAAAACTACTTCCCCAATTCGAAAAGGTGTGTAACAAAAGGATGCGATGGTTCAAGACTTGTGGCTACGAATTGACATACCTCTTCAAGAATCATTATCAACCACAAGATCAAAAGACGCAACTGTTCGCGAAGAGACACGTCTATTGGATTCGCACCTCTTCGATAAGTATAAATAGGGTTAGGATTTCTATTGTAAAAACATTCTCATTCATTCACTTAAATACATTCAAGATTTGTATTCTTTCAATCAAGGTTAGTTTGTGTTTATTTCATTCGTTGTTATATTCATTGTTCGTTAAGAAGATTCTGGGCAACAGTTTCTACCGACAGTGGGTATTGTTTCTGCCAGCAGTGGGTGTTGCAAATTGATTCACCATCTGATCTAACTAAAACTAAAATCAACACATCATCTCAGACAAATCTTAAACATTGGGTGTTGCAAACTTATTCATCATCAAGTTCTAGTTGAAACAGAAATTGATTCATCATCAAGTTCTAATTAAAAAAAAATTGATTTTGCATCATCTGAGACAAATCTGTGACATTGGGTGTTGCAATTTTGAAATCGGGCAATGCATTTGTAACCCATTTGAGATAAATCTGAAATGGAGCAACCTGAAACATGATTTTTCCGGTGTCGAAATGAACCAGGGGGCAGGAGGTGTGATGTTGTCGGGTCCGTCTGACGTTCAAATGGGGGCTAGAGGTGCGACGGTTGCGGGTTCTTTTGTGTTGTTGGATTCTGCAGAAAACCAACATAAAATTTGGTGGAGATCGACAGGCTTGATCTGGTTAAGGTTGAAGATGGTGGAGGGAGGTGGGTTAAGGTTGAAGAAGATGGTGGTGGGTGCAGGGTGCTCCATAAATCTTTAAATATTAATTATATATATTTATTTAATAATTATCTAATATACTTTGTTTTATACTGAATGGTATACTTACTTAATAACAAAAACTAACCCACATCCATGTCAGGGTGATGTAGATTAGGAAATGGGATACGAAATCGAACCTATTGATTCACACAGAATACCAGGAACGATTCTTCCAAAATTCGTTGATTCTCGTAGAATACCGAAAATTGGGGTTTCACACTCAAAACACTCACAAGTGAATTAGGAAAGAAAATTGACTATTCATAAACTTCAAAACTGATTATCTTCCTCCCTTTACAACCATATAAATAACAACGTAAATTGAAAACGGGCCTCAAAACACACTTGGGCCAAAAGCTAGAACGAAATAAAAGTCCACAAAAAATACTAAAAAACATAAAAACATAAATAACTCATAGAAATAAGCGATTATGGGCCCGAACGATGACCCAAACCACCTATGGTCGTTTATAGAAAGATGGGCTTCGTTCTCACGATCGTTTCGCCTGGTCGCACGCCCAAAACGGACACCTGTAGCCCAAATTAGAGTCATTTTAGTGAAGCCCCATTTGTCACGCGATCTTGGGCCTCCAAATACAAGATCGCTCGCTCCTCCACACTTGGGCCCGCATCACAGGGACTATTAGAGAACGAATTTGCCAAAGTTTAGGACTATACCTGTAATTTTGAAAATGTAAAGACTAAAGGTAAAATCAAAGTAAACCACATAAACTATCCGGGCACTTTTCTCATAGTTTTATCATTCAACTATTTAAGTTTAAGCATTTCAAATCTACTATGTTTATCCTTTCTTTTTCAGTCTTCGTCTACCTCGTGATATAATAAAGGTAAAATAGAATCACTCTTTTTTCTCAATTTATTTTATTTTACTTCAGTAAAATCAAAACCATGTTTACATATATATAAAAATGAATAATAATTGTATGAAGGAATGAAGGTGATGGAGGGAGGAAAATAAATGAGGATGGAAAACTACAAATAAGGAAACACTAAGAGAACAAAATGGAATTATTATTTGAGCTAATTATAGGGTTAGTCCATATGATTCTAAAAAGCAACAATGCTAGGTATTAAAGGTTTCAGGGTTAGTCCATATGATTCTAAAAAGCAACAATGCTAGGTATTAAAGGTTTTAAGTAACATTTTATAGGGTATTATTGTTATTTTTTTAACAATGTTAAGTACTAAAGCTAACGTTTGTTAAAAACTAACCGAGAAGCAAAAAAAGCGGTAAATAGTTTTCATGGTTTTCGCTGATGTAAAACATGACTTCATTTTTTGGATTACACCATAAAATTTTGTATAATGCATTATTAAACATTTTTCAGTCGTTGAAACAGAGTCTTGTAAAATATCTATTATATATAATAATCATGATAAATAAGGGCTGATGTGTCATGATATGAATGATATGAAGGCTTGGAAAATGATGTGGCATCACCTCAGGCATTCTAGAAATTGGTTTTGGCTCCAATATCGGGTCTTTTTTTCTTCATATGGGTATACACGGGATCCGGATTTTGACCCGTGTATATATTGTTTCTAAAATTTTCTTTTCATTCAAGAACGCTACATAACTCTTCTCTCTATCTTCCCTCTCAAAACCCTAGCGCAGCCATGTCTGAAGTGGAGGATGCTTGAAGCGGATTTTACGACGGCGGATAAACACTAATCAAATGATTCTTCTTCACTCCGATTATACCTTAATCAAATGATTTCTTCATTCGCCTCTCCAAGCTCTGAAACCCTAGATTCACAACTTCATAACTGCTCGATTTTGTTGGTTTAGAAAACTTCATCAACTACTGTGATAATGAATGAGAAAGGGCAGCCGATTATACTCTTTCATGGTATCACACCTCTCTAAGCCTTAGCCGATCCTGCTTCCCCCCCCCCTCTCCCTGAGCCAGTCCCTTTCTCATCCATTGTCAATCCGATTCGATTAATTGATTCTGCTACTTCGTTTGTTCCATTTTCAGGCTGTTTGATCATCGAGAACTGTTTTATTTGCAATTTTTGACTACTGATACCCTAATTTGTTCATCGGAGGACGTAAGTGATGTTTTCTAGTTTTTAGTTTTATTATTAGGTGTGAAACTGAGTTGATTTGTTGTGTTTTGATTGATTGAGATCAGATGATTGAAGGTAACATTTAATTTGATACGATACATGCATCTGTAAGTCTATCCGTAATGATATATGTTTTATTTGTTGTTTGTTTGAATCGGTTTATTGATTCTGCTACTTCGTTTGTTCTGTTTGCAGGTTAGTTCTGCCGATCAGGTTAGTTCTCTTCTTCTATAACAATTGTGATAGATTTAAATTGGTTATAGGATCAACTGGTGGTTAATGTTGTTCATGGAATTGAATTTTAAATCTTTTGTTTCAGAAAAGTGATCGTATCCTTCAAAATTGTTATAAGAAAAGATATTGTTGTTGGTCTATACTGCTGATGATCATCTAATGTTGTTAGTTATGTTGGATTCCACACATCCTGACAATCGTTGTACCATGATGCTATCTAGCATGGAAATGGGTACGGGGACGATACGGGTACGGGGAACGGCAAAACTCAAAAATTCAAGATACGGGTACGGCAAAGGTACGACAAAAAATATAAAAAAATAAAATTATATTATAAAATATTCATACATATTGAACTTGTCTACGTCTTTCAATCAAAGTTAAACACATATAGATAAAGTACATGAAATTTTTATTGATAAAACTATAACATAGATCCGATTTTTTACCCATAATAGATATATGAACAATTAAAAACGGAAAAAAACTTGTGAACCAAAAATTAGAAAAAAAAATACTCTTAAACACAATTGACTATCCATTATCCAACAATAAAACTCTCCACTTGTGTACCCAATTCTTGAAAGTACATGGAAATATACTTTAATCCAAATAGAAACTAATACAAAGCGTACAATATTAATTCGAACCATTTGATATTATCTTGGATTTTTTAACTTTCTATGTGTTTGTTTTGCATATGCAGATTCAATTTTAGTCTGAAAGAAGGTAATGAAGAGGAGCATGAAGGGTTGGGAATATGAACGTATTTGAAGATACCCCCAATTTTCTTTTCGATTTCACTACTGCTGAAATCGAAAATTACCACCGTCAGAATATTTGTTTTCATGATTTAATCCTTTTTTACAGAATATCTCAATCTCCGTGTCCAGCTGATCGTTCTATGTCACCAACTCGGTCCCTTTTTTTTATCATTACTAAAGCTTTTTAAGGGTCTGAGTCCTTTACATGCTTCTTTTAGGAATTATTTGTGTTGTTTCTTTATTGATTTTTTTGTATCTACATTACTTATTTTGCAGAGGTACATGCTCCGGATCGGTTAGCAAATCCCTTTCTAATTCCAGAAGTCATTCAAGGTGTGCAACCATTCTGATCATAAAGCATAATCATTTATATATACTCGTATTAACCGTCTTTTCAACTATCTTCTCACTTTGTTTTTTTTTTTTTTTATAAATTCAATTATCCTCTTCTCGGAAGTTTTCATAGTGATTTGTTATTTTGCTTATTGGTTTGGTGTTTTTCTCACAACTAGGTATTGGATGTCAGAGGCGAGCTATGGAATTGAAATGGCTAAAGTACAGGTAAGAATGAATCACTTTAGTCACTTATTATCGACATCTATGTTAATTTCTCGATTAAAAGTTTTGATTTTGGTTCGGAATCAAAAGGTTTGTAGAGCTGTAAATGTAGCTTGGGTTATGCAGAATTTGATGTGCCTTGTGATCACTTCGAGTCTTTTGGTTTAGGTAGTGAGCGATGGTATATGGTAGAAGGCGGATTTCAAAACATGAAGGCCAATAGTGGTACATCGGAAACCTCTGTCATTTCAGATGATATTTGATCTTCTACTAGATGAGGTAAACTTATGTAACTGTTAACTTTTGTAGTTTTTTTCTTTTTATTCACTTGCAATAGATGGGATGCTAATGTAAGATCTAGAGGTGGAAAAATGTTTCTTTCATGTGACGGGTCAAAACTGGTAATTAAGATAAGATTACACAAAAAATTAGTTTGTATATTTGTATTTTCGTATGAATTGGGGATTTGTTGATAACAACTTTTATAATTGTTATGACCTTTCAGTTTGAATTTGTGTTGGATACTTTATAGTCTGTGTATTTTAGTTTCAAGTGTAGAATTTAGTAGCAAACTTTGTTGTTCATTTTAAGTCTTTTGTAAACTAGATGGATTTGGAATGAAATTCATTTTTAACCCAATCATATCTATTGTTATTATTTTCCATTAAACAACACACTAAATTATGAAGCTAAAAATCATTGTTGGCTTGTATTGCCATGTATTTAGGTTGCAATGTCTTTTACTTTTGATACTGTCCTTATTTTTACAAACTTCTCTAATAGTTCTCTTTAAGGAAATTTTCATTAGCTGCTCTTATGATGGCCACGAGTAAGTTAGCTTTCCATCATATAAATATCATTTGTAGAATTGGTAATAATTTCGTTAAAAATGTCTATGATACATTGCGAAATGAATCTTCTTATAATCAGAATATGTAAATTTTCTCAAACTCGACGGGGCAAATTCGAAGTAATTTCAAAATGAATTTTCTATGATAGATTGATAATTTCATAAATGCACCTGCTTAAAAGCCTCGACGGGGCGAACTCGAAGTAATTCGTCTTGAGGTCTGAATGTTCTTTTTGTGATCGATAATACCAGATTTCATCGCCATAATTTGTGTGTTTGCTCTTGTGATTGAGACTACCAGTTTTAATTGCTCCAACCCGTCTCCAGGTATGTATAATCATTAATAATGTTTTTCTTTGTATGTTGATTGATTTTGTTTAATCATGCAATTTGTAGTGTGTTTAAGACAATTTTATCAGGTATTAATTGCTTTCTTAGTTGGTGAGTCTTTTTTCATTCATTAATTTTTTATAGAAACCATTGGTGGTTACAACTTTTGATAAAATGAGTGCTTACTTTCTCTCTTACTTAACATACGATCAATTGCTAATATTTTTCTTTTTGTTCCAATCTTGATTTGTCCAGGTTGGTGAGACGTTCAAACCGTCGTGGCTCTCGTGTTAATTCCTTTGATAATCTTGATAAGGTAAAATTAAACCTCATAATCTCATTAGTTATTCATGTATATACGAACAATTTGTTTATATTTGTTATTGTTGGGTTAGCAGATTAGGCAAGGGATGCATAGCAATTAATGATAAGGTAGTGCTTGATTTGTCTCATTTTATGTATAATATGTCTACAAATTAATGTTGTTTAATTGTTTTTTCCATTTTAATGGTACATGTTATTAGAGATTTAAAGAAAAAAGTACCAGAGATGGGACCCTGGTTAACTACTTGAGTCTCTTTTTTTATTGGATATGGAAAATGGGACCCTGGTTAACTACTTGAGTCTCTTTTTTTTTTTGGATTAGGTAAACAATGCATCATTTCAAGATGTAGCTCATGCAACAGCGTTAGCTTAATTTGCTCATGAGTAGGTAAAGTCTTGATTTATATCGGTATATCTTAAACAATGATCCCATCTATATTCAAGGTTTATATCTTTTGTTGTTTTTTTTTTTTGTAAAATTCATTTAAAAATAAAAAAAAACTTATAATGGTTGCCTTGAAATGACATGAAACCGAAAAACTAGTATGTATTGTTTATTTATTGTCGATTGTTGGCCATGGCAGTCTAATAAACCGAGCCGAGCCAAATGGCTGAGTTGCTTAACTGGTCAAAAAGCAACATCACACAATAGTAAAAGTCTACACCAATTAGTCACATATTTAAGGTAGACGAAGTTTCTTTTCTATTAAAGTGAGATTGCATTGGCAACCACAGTAGAATTTAGGAGTGTCATTGCTTAAATTGTTACTATAGATTATTATGCATCTTTTGACTATTAAAATCCAAGTTTTATATGTGTGTGTGTGTGTGTATATAGAGGAAGGTTAACGTACATTACGGCTTAACGTACATTACGGCTTAACGTACTTCACGTACGACGAGTAATTACGCACGTTCATTTTAAAATCACGCACGTTATAACTCAAAAATCCAAAATCACGCATGTTGAAAACATTAATCACGCATGTTATAGAACAAATCACGCACGCTATTGTACGTGAAGTACGTTAAGCCGTAATGTACGATATACTTTTTCTATATATATATATATGTGTGTGTGTGTGTATATAATGTTTTAAGGAAAATTTCATGTACTGAACACTTACAAATTTTATTATTTTAAGTGTCCATTTAGATCATAGAGTGAGGAACGACCGTATTGGTGGAAGTAATGATTTGCTATTATCCTTGAGGTTTAATTAGATTAGTTTAAATGGAGTGGTTTTCTTGACTTTTCAATGGCCTCAGCTCAGAAGTAGCTGAATTGAAAAGGCTATCGGAAGATATCAGAAATTACTCCTTCGGCATGGGCTAGGATAAGTAAAAATGGTTGCTGGACGCTTCGGGTCAATTCTCGGTGCGGAGCTTTAGGAGACACGTGAAGGGGCTTTATTTTTCTTACTTTGGTAACAATTTCGTATGGAATAAATGAGTGTCTCTTAAAGTAAAGTTATGTCATGTTGAGTCTCTCTCTATCGGATCAACCATTGGTACCGCATAGCATCCACACCGGTATTTATTTAATATTTTTAACACTTATAATTTTATTGGTTCTTTTTGTAGCGGGGTCTCGATTTACTAAGGGAAATGTTTTGACAATTCGAAGGATATGCATCTTCAAATGGACTCGACTATCTTTAAATTATATTTCCACTTTGTCACTAAGTTTATGTAACATGACACTTTGGTCATATTAAAAGAAGTTTACAACACAATATGCGCTGAAGCCAAGTCAGTGTTACTCTTGATGCAATATTTAACTCGTAGGTATGGTTTGATTTTAATTTTAAATAGAAATCAATCAGTGTGTGTTGAAATTTTTTATTAATGTAATTTAAATTTTCCAACCCGGGTGTCTACCCGGGTGATAACCAAGTCTATATATATTAATAAATGAGATGATTTGGGTCATGTGTCTTTGAATGGTGGAGCCATTTTGCTTATGTGGCATCCTATGGTTGAGGAGATGGTGATTTTGGGAGGGAAGACACAATATTAGATGTTTTGAAAATTGGACACGGGATCCGAATTATAATCGGGTCAAAGTTAATGGATCTTATATATCATCTTTTCCAAACAACAATTGTTCACAGCCTCACTTTTTTCAAACCCTAGATCCATTTTTCTCTAATCTGGTTCTTCCTTCTTCACCGATCGAGCATAGGTATGTTAATTTTCTTTTCTGTCTTTGATTTTTCTTTGTTATTTTAAACACAATCTATCTCTTTCTTAAACCCTAGATATCATCTATCGATCATCGCCGCATCTTCTTCTTAAATCACCATATACCAGGTTCGTTCTTGCAAATGAGGTCTTATTTTTTCGCCATATCTTCTTTTGATGTTATTTGTAATACAATCCATACAAACTTGGCTGAATCATTTGAATCGTCCATCGATTTGAGCAAATTCATGTTGTATCATTCATATTAATTAGGGCTTTTTTTTCTATCATTAGAGTTTTTATTGATATTTCATTACCTGATCCATACAATTCTTTTTGTGTTTGAATTGTCCAGCGATTTGTCGGAAAATTCGAAATTCTAACGATTCAGTAACCAGGTTTGCAATTTTGTGTAGTATTTTGGTTTTTATAATATTCATTTTATGTATGTTCTTCAGATCTTCTACGTTCCAAATAGACTGTTGACCAGCATGTAAAAATATTTTGAAAATTTTATAAAATTAGGGCACATCACTAGAATATGGCGTGAAAAAGAAGTTTTGTCAATGAATATTTCTAAACGAATGTAGCTTACTATTCTTGGGTTGTTTTTTTTACAGAGATGGAATTGAGTTTTGTTTATTTATCTTGGTTTTTTTTCTGTTCATTCTCTTCTATTTTTGGGGACTGATTTTGCTGTTCAATTTTTCAAGTTGCCATGGCTTAATGCTCATCTTACAAAGATCTGGCCTTTTGTTAACGAGGTTAGTTGATTGTATTCAATAGTTATTTGATGCTTTAGTTGAGTGGTGTATGTCTGTATTTTAGGTTTTTGATATTTATTATTGTAAATGTTAGTAGATATTTATTTATTGTAAATGATATGTCCACATAATTTGCAGGTATATGTAATCTATAGTAGATATTTATTTATTGTAAATGTTTAATGTCAATTTTTGATGAATTTTTTTTTTATTTGTAGATCGAACATGTTATAGGTGTGTTTAATCAATAATCTATAAAAAGATTTAAGGTAAAACTACATGATTAAGGATAAATACTGTTTCTTTATGTTGTTCGATCTTCAATTTATTCAAGAAGAGTTATGTTTTTGATGTTGAAAATTGTTTTGGCAGTTGCTAATGTTTGTTGTTCTTCTTATTTTTTTTGTAGATCATTAGACATATAGTCAAGGTATGTAAACAATATTAGATTGTTTGTTTTTCATCATGATTCATATTAAATGATGTTTTGTTAAAAATTTATTTATTGTTTTTGAAATTCAGACTCGGAATGTTCGTCTACCAAAACAGGTTAGTTAAATGTTGTTGGTATTGTTTGTTTTTTGATATGTATACTCTTTCTTATTTCTTATTTCTTATTAAATTTTCTGTTTAGGCATTTTTTTTGAAACTTTATGTCATTATCTTTTGAAGTTCATATTGTTAGTTTTGTCAATTATGAGTTTTTCTATTTAGGTTTAAAGATACCTTTAATTTCTTTCTAAAGATGTTTTTGTTTCCATAAACACATTACTGTTTTTAAGGTTAATTTTTCTATTCTCAACTATAACTCGGTTTCTGTAACTAGACATTGTTTCTATAAAAAGTTAGCGTTATATTTTTTTAAAAAATTCCTTTATTCCTTTGCAGTTATGGATCCTAAAACAACGCTCCAAACGTTTTTAAAGTTGATTGATGACTATGATCCAATATAAAAATCGGACTCCGATAATTCCTCAAACAAAAGAGGTTAGTTAAATTTTATAATTTTTTTAATCTTTTTTAAGTTTGTAATATTTAATTTTATCCTTTCTGTTCAGTAATTTTTTTTTAAATTAGTAATATATGTTCTGAATGATTTATGGTTTGTATTTTCCAATGGTTAACCGTCAATCTTTTGTGAAATTCGTACTCAGAATGTTCGTCTACCAAAATAGGTTAGTTAAATGTTGTTGGTATTGTTTGTTTTTTTATGTATAGTATTTCTTATTTCTTATTAAATTTTGTGTCACTGTTTTTTTTTAAATTAGTAATATATGTTCTGAATGATTTATTGTTTGTATTTTCCCATGGTGAATCCTCAACCTTTTTTGAAATTCGGACTCAGAATGGTCGTCTACCAAAACAGGTTAGTTAAATGTTGTTGGTATTGTTTGTATTTTGATATGTATACTCTTTCTTATTTCTTATTAAATTTTCTGTTTAGGCATAATTTTGAAACTTTATGTCATTATCTTTTGAAGTTCATATTGTTAGTTTTGTCAATTATGAGTTTTTCTATTTAGGTTTAAAGATACATTTAATTTCTTATAAAGATGTTTTTGTTTCCATAAATACATTACTGTTTTTAAGGTTAATTTCTCTATTCTCAATTATAACTCGGTTTCTGTAATTAGAAATTGTTTTTATAAATAAGTTAGCGTTATATTTTTTAAAAAAATTCTTTTATTCCTTTGCAGTTATGGATCCTAAAAACAACGCTCCAATCGTTTTTAAATTTGATTGATGACTATGATCCTATATTTTTGGTATGATTCTTTGGTTTTCATTTTATCAATAGACAATAAGTTATTTAAGCCTATATGTTTTTTGTTTCGATTCATAGGAAATACTGTATGATTTTGCAAGCTTATTGTGGAGAGAAAAAGTTTCATATGGTCAATGTCTTGAACTTATTGATGATGACTTATGCAATTGCAGGAGTCCGAATCTTCTTCGAACACAAGAGATAAGTTTAATTTTATCGTTTTTTTTTTTTTTTGTGTTTTTTGATCTAGTATAATGATAGTTTTCATCGTTTATGTTAATCTCTATAATTTTTAAGTTAATTTGTTTTTTTTTTCGAAAATCTAACTTGAATATTTTTTGAAATTTGAAAATCTTTGTTTTTTTACTAATAAATTTTGTACTGTATTAAGATATATTAATGATTCTTTTGTTTTGGTTTTTTATTTCTGTTTTTTCTTTTTTCATGATTAACTAATAAATTTTATATTGTGTTAATTTTGAATCCATTAAAGATTATGTAAATTTTTAGTGTGTGATATTGATGCGTGCTAGTGTGTATACGTTTTAGGTATATAGTTTAAGCCCTTTTTACATTTTTTAGCCAAGTTTTAAATTTATAAAACACGATATTTACTAACACTACACACACATATGGGCAAGTGCACTCATCGTGGACGTAGTATAGTGTTGGTAAGATACCGAGGTCATCCAAGGACACAAGAGCTTTTATTACCGGTTTATCCTCAACGTCTAATCAAATCAAAATGTTAGAAAAAATTTTAAAACTAAGAAAATAAAACTAACTAAATGCTGAAAAATAAAAATAAAAATAAAAACAGATAGACAAGATGAATCACTTGGACCCGACTCGTGTATAGTGTAACCTTTAATTATTTTCGCACTTTTGCACTTGTTTAAGAGATTATCTTAGTTATTGTAGTAGGCCCCTCTTTTGAAGGTAACGTTACCCTCAACCCAGTAGTTTGAGTCAGCAAGGATACAATCCTAAAGGGTCGGATTATTGAAAGATAATTAATTAAGGTATTAATACAAATTATGGTAGGCCCCTCTTTTGAAGGTGACGTTACCCTCGACTAAGTAGTCTGAGTCAGCAGGGATACAGTCCTAAATAGCTGGGTTATAGTATTAATAGTAGTTTAACTTATGAGGGGGTCAAAGAGTTTGGATCCCCGCCATCCAATACCATTGGGTATTGAATGAGATCCTACTAAATTTGACCCAGGTCCCTTGCAAACGCTGAACAAGGGCAAGACTCTTACCAAACCGTTCCCTTAACCCCTGACCAGGTAGCCAACATACCTCCATATAGACTATAGAGATATGAATGGTGAAAATCTTTTATTTTATATAGACAGTAAAATAATGTCAAGACACCACGGACAAACGATAAGGAAGAATCACCTTCAACATAAGAACTAGTTATTAAAGTCATTAATACAAAACCAAATAAAAAGTGCAAAAGATTAAAAATAATAAGTATTACACTAGACACTTGTCTTCACCAAGTGATGTAAGAGACTTAGGCAAACATGGCCTTTGATTGTCAAGAACTCTTACGATCAATCTTGCATCCCGAGACGACTCACACACTCTATGATGGACAATGGATGATGGTGGTGGATGATGGTGTTATGGTGGTGGTGGGTGGTGGGTGAAGTGTGAGAGAGGTGGTGTGCCAAGGGATGAGTTGAAATGGCTTCAAGCACTCCTATTTATATGCTGAACAGAAGCCTGGGCACGGCCCCGTGTCCGCCTGACACTCTCTCTCTTCATTAATTGTAATTCGCAATTACAATAAATGCGCCTGCAGTACTCTGACCACGCCCCCGTGTCCGCTGGGCACGGCCCCGTGGTGGGCAATAGAAGCTTCTATTAGTTTGTCTTTTCTGCTGCTTCTTGGGCACGGCCCCATGCTCGCTGAGCACGGGGCGTGTTCAATCTTCTGCCTTCTCTGTTTTGCTTGGGAGGATGCTGTCGAGGGGTCGGGCAATCCACTTTTGTCCCTTTTCTTGTATTTATGTTAAATTTTGCTGTCTTTTTGCTTCTTTTGTTAATTTGAGCTCATTTAATCCTGAAAATGCAAAAGGAAGACAAAAACACACTTTTTCCAACATTAGTACTAAAAAGGGTTAGTTTTATGTCACATTTGATGTAATTTATATGTTGCATTTTGCGCGTATCAAATACCCCCACACTTGAATCTTTGCTTGTCCTCAAGCAAAACTCTTTATAATGTGGCTTTATTCACTCCCAAATGGAATGGGTAGAAGAGAAGGTTTTTGGGCTTGTCATAGAGTGTCGGGATTTTCCAAGATCGTTTAGGTTTTATTTTTATTTATTTACAATCCTATTCGTCATGATTTATTAAAAACATTTCATAAGATAAATTATTTATTAAGGCATAACATACCTTTTTAAAATTCTATTTATATACAAGTTCACGTACCTCACGGGGGAATCACTCACACTCGGCCGAAGGTGTATTTTTAGTGAATCACTCGAGAGCGGCGTGGAACTTATTTCTACCATAAGCTTGCCAAGCAATCAATCCTCCTCCTTTTTAACTTTATACCTTTGTAAATATCAAGAGGACTTTTTGGGTGAAGGGTTAGGCTTGGGCTAAAGGTGGGTGGTTGGGTTAGTGGTTAGTTGAAAAGGGTGAAAAGGCGTAAAAAGAGTTGGTTTTCGTAAAACATTTTGTTTTTGTGACTTTTTATTTTCAATGAAGTATTTATTCAAACAAGCTTTTGTTTGAGGAGCTTTGTTTGTTTATTTCCAACTTCATCATCATTCGTCAAATATATATTTTTTTTTCAAGAGTCACACGAAAACCAAGCTTTGTTACTAAAATAAGGGGAAAAAAATGAAAAAGGGGTTTTGGTGGGTAAAAGGGTTTTGGGTTAAGAAATGAAAAGGTTTAGGGTCAAAGGGGTTAATTAGGGGGAATTTTTAGGTAGGTGAAAAGAAAAGTGAAAATAATGGTGTTGAAAGAAAAAGGGTTAGTCCTAATGCCTCCATCATTTACTTACTTGGGTTTAAGTTGGTAAGGACCGAGAATGAATTATCGTGGCAAGTTCTAGAGTCGTAAGAACCAAGCGGCTATTCACACAAGAAACGAAAAATGAGCATTTAGTGTAAAGATATGTATTTGTATGCTCTATAAAGGCTCAAAACTCACTTTTGTGAGAATGGGTTTTTACGTGATCAAGTATATATAATCAAATTTTAACTAAGCTTGTCATGCCGTTTCATAATTTTCTTATGTTGGTTCTTTTTATCACGACGCTATCGGTTGTAAATTTGTAAAAATATAACCTTTTTAGAATTAGAATTCCCAACTTAAACTTAGACAAGTAAAAAAAATGCAAATTTTTGGAAAAAAAAAATTGGGGTGATTAGCGATTCCAAATAGAGTTTTGTGTAAGGCTTTGTTATTAGGACTTGCAAAATTTAAGGTTTTAGCATCCCCCCACACTTAAATTACACATTGTCCTCAATGTGTCCCAAAAATAAGTTTTTAGGTTGATTGAATGTGTAAAATGGTGTTTAAAGCAAAATTTTATGTTACTGGCAGTCTGGACACGGCCCCGTGGTGACCGGGCACGGCCCCGTGTTCAGGTGCCAGTGACAAAAATTAAAGAAAAGAAACAGAAGCCTGGACACGGGGGCGTGTTCAGTGAACACGGCCCGTGTCCAGTTACCTGAACTGGGCGATTTTCTGCACGATGTTCAGCACGGGGCCATGTTGGCTGGACACGGCCCGTGCTGAGCTTACTGTAAAGAAGAAATTGTTATCGGGTGGCACTGTTTTCGTGCATGGGCCATGTTTCTCGTTTCCCTTGTTATCCTTCACCATCCAGAGTGTGTTTTATTTCTTATAACACCATTCAAACCTTAAAACCATCCATTCATTCATAGAGAGAATTACATAGTCCTAAATATTACTAAGTTAGATAAGAAAACACAAGAAGCATAAACCATGGAGTTCTAGCCTACAAGTTATTTTAATTAGCAAAATTTCCAAGAAGCAAACAGTCTTGGTTGGTTGTGGCTTTATAGAACTCCTTCTTCTGGGCATGGTCTCCTCATATGTCGGTGAGCCACTCCTCTATCTCCCTTGGGAGGAGAAAAGAGGGCTCGTTAGCGTTAGTTTGAGGAGTTTCGACTTCCACCGGGATTTCTTGTAGATGCTCAAGGGGAGGTTCCGCCGGAATGTCGTCCCACCCGGTAGGGTTGTTAACTTCAGGCGCTAGGTTCCAATCCTCTTGAGGTAGGACGGGTTCCATCGGAGGTGTTACAAGAATATTTAACCTCTGGTGCAAGAGGTTAATTTCTTGAAAGCTATTCTCTAGCCCTACCGTAAGATAGTTGATACGGTCAATTAGGACCTCCTCTACTGAAGTCATTTCATCGAGAGCCTCCCTTAATGCTATGACATAGTGTACAAGTGTAGCCTCAATGGAAGGCCTTCTCCCTCTTCGACTGTTTGATGAATGCACGGAAGATGTCTCGCTGTTTTCACTCTACATTCTACGAAAACAAACTGAAAATAGCTTATTTTGCTGAAACAGTGGTCTGGACACGGCCCCGTGCTCAATGAGCACGGGCCCGTGTTCATCTTTCTGCAGGGTTTTGAAACAAAGAATCTTGAAGTTCTAAGTTATTTTCTAAACTTGTGAGGCCTTTTTGAACATTATTAACTTAAAACAATGTTATACAACTTATTTTTAATAAGATTCTTCGAATAAAACTCAATAATCCTTTCCTCAAAGCTTGAAATTTCAAACTTTAATGGAGGTTTTTGGAGAAAGATGAAGAAGAAGGAAATGGATAAAAGAGGAAAGGACAAGATGGTTTGTTGGAACCTTCTTTTGGAACATACCAAGGATAGTTGAGAGAAGATTCCTTCAAATCTCTGTCCTTAGATGGTCCAAATGTGCAGAATTCTTGGCTGCATTTATAGAAAACGACAGCGTGCTGGACACAGCCCCGTGTCGGTTGGACACGACCCCGTGTGCAGGTAGGATCCTGACACAGTTTGTCCGTATTCTGACGTAAAAGTCAGAAAGGAATCTTTTGGTGGATACGGGGGGCGTGTTGGATGGACACGGCCCCGTGTCGAAGGGCTGTTTATGAAGTTTGTCTATTTCTAAGGAACCTATCCGGATCGGGTGGTTCCTTACTAGATGGAACAACCCCAAAGTGCCTAAGATACCTTAATTGCTCTAGACTAAGACGAGAACGCAAGACGTTGTCGGTGAGGGTAATTCCTATGTTTATTTTAGGTGGACAAGTCCAACCCTTTTCCGGGCTCTCGTTAAAGAAGGTATATGCCGAATCGCTCAGGTCTATGTATGCACCGAACGAAGTCGATGGAGAGTCCTTCACGGCACAATCGGCACAGGGACGACTATCGTCCATGTCTTTGCTAGAGTCGAAGGTATTATCGGGAACAATGAGGTTGTTTGAATGCGATCCCAACACTTCTTCTTGGTTATTGTCTTGAGATGAATTTAGAAAATCCATCCTAAGTTCTTTTAACCAATTAAGAATCAGATATTCTAGTTGAAATAGTTCATCAAGAAGCATTTCTCCTAAAATATCTGGTTGGGCGCTTTCGAGGGAGAGATAAGGATTATTTTTACTTTCGCCCCTCTTAAGGATACAGGGAAACGATGGGTCTATATAGTGGGGCTTATAGTTTAGAAAATAACATTGCAACTCTTTATGTCCACCTCCACATAATTGACACCATAAGAGTGCCGAAAGTGAAAAAAATCATCATCACTCACGTTTGTGTCAGAATTTACCAACCGTCGGGATCTTACGGTTCTGTTTTCAACAACTGAATCTTGGGCACGGGGGCGTGTTGAATGGACACGGCCCTGTGTTCAGCTTGCTGTCTGACTTAAAATAGGATTGCCAGTTCCAAAGATTGGGCACGGGGCGTGTTCAGCGGGCACAACCCGTGCTGAGCTCTACAGAGGCTGAAAAACTAAGAAAATTCTAAAAAAAATAAAAAGAAAATAAAAAAATGATTAGGCCGTTGATTCCTAACTTTCTTAAAATCCTTGTGTCCCCGGCAACGGCGCCAAAAACTTGATGCGTGCTAGTGCGTATACATTTTAGGTATATATTTTAAGCCCTTTTTACACTTTTTAGCCAAGTTTTAAATTTATAAAACACGATATTTACTAACACTACACACACATATGGGCAAGTGCACCCATCGTGGACGTAGTATAGTGTTGGTAAGATACCGAGGTCGTCCAAGGACACAAGAGCTTTTAGTACCGGTTTATCCTCAACGTCTAATTAAATCAAAATGTTAGAAAAGATTTTAAAACTAAGAAAATAAAACTAACTAAATGCTGAAAAATAAAAATAAAAACAGATAGACAAGATGAATCACTTGGATCCGACTCGTGTATAGTGTAACCTTTGATTATTTTCGCACTTTTGCACTTGTGTCACACCCCGATTTCCACGTGTCACCGGTGGGCCCGGTGTGGGGTACAGTGACGTAGTTGGCATCGTCATAGACAATCAACACAATATAATAATGCACAGCGGAAGCAGAATAGATACATTTCAACTTTTAAATAAGTTGCAATAATAAATATCACAGTAGTTGAAACGGATCCACAGGCGGATCAAATAAAATAAGATAAAAATAGTTCAACAGATATTTGTCGTCCAAGCTTGCGAGACTATAGTGGACGCTCTTAGGAAACAACCAGCCTATTTCCGTATAGTACCTGCACTTAACCTTTTGGGAAAATACGTCAGTTTACACTGGTAAATACAAATCGACTGACTCATTTTGAAAATGATTGAAAATTGATTTAAATGCACAAGGCATAAATGTCTTTATTAACTTGGGATAATTATATAATATAAACTTGTGAACGAATTACATGCACTTATATCTCTGGTGGCCCGGGATCTGCTGTCCGGGCTAGAGATTAAATGACACACCACATTAAAGAGTTATACACGTCGGGTGTACGCCTACACCCCGTGCTCTGGTCGTGGCCATCTCGTAAGATAATGCCAAGGATATCCGGGACACGGTCAATAACCCCCCAAAGCATTTAAGTAAGACAAAACTGTTTAAACGAAGTCGCACAAGCTATTCAAGACTGTACACCTATAAGGCGCAGGACTTGTGCGCCCGATCAAGCGGTATTTTAAATACCGTACCCCAAGCCCGTATAGGGAAAATAAGTCAAAATGTATTTACCTGAGCAAGTATAAGTCACAAATGATAAGTGTTGGTAGCTTTTACCGGGCCTCCTAATCTGGAACAGAGGTTTATAATTAACCTATTAGATTCCTAACGGCCTTTTATTTAAGCTTAAGCTTTGACCGGTTAGTTTTTGGAATGATACGGTTTACGCACGATTAAGCGAAAGACCGGATAGAATGTGATTTAGACCCGACAAGTTTGAATACTTGTATAATATGGGTATACTAAATACATTCTGGATTTTGAAATAAAAATGATATCGTTTGACCCGTTTCGGTCAATTTACGCAAACTAGTTACGTAAACCGAACCGAACGCGAAAAGGGCGATACGGATAGGCCAATGATTCAAATGCAAGTTCCCTGATGTAATATGCTTAAAATATGATATTATATCAGTAAGTTATGTTCTATATTGCCCGGGATAATTTTAAACCCAATTCATGCCTTAGAAGGGCATTTTGGTCATTTAAAGACGATAAAAAGGGTAAAATTAGAAATCTGAGTTTCGGGTCTGGTTCATACAGTAATTATACTTAATATAACATATTATATCAGTAGGGTATGACCCATATATCAAATTTATCATTTAAAACCAAACTATGCACCGTAGGGGTATTTTAGTAATTTCACAAGGGCTAAAAGTGCCAAAACTGGAAATCTGAGTTCATATACTTATACTTACTGTTTTTATATGAAAATATGCTAAACACATCAGTAGGTATAGGTCTTATATGTTTAAAACAAGTATAACGCTTACTATGCGCTTAAAACGCTAAATATGCGATTCAAGGGCGTTTTCGGGTTTTCAAATTAAATCTGAGATTTTTATATTTCCAGAATACTTAAAATAATTTATTCATCATATAAAATCAGTAGAAAAAGGTTTCGGGTCAAAAGGATGTGTAAAACTCATTTTATGGCTAAAACGGTCAAAACCGACATAAGCCGAAATGACTAGGCGATCTAGGATCCGTTCAGCCAAAAATTAATTAAAAATCATCAAAATTCCCAGAATATTATAATACATCAGTTGGTAAAAAGTTTTGTACCAAAACGTGGCCAGAAACGGGTTCTATGCGAAAAGGACCGTTTATGTAAATTTATAATATAGTTTTACGCTAATGGCCATAACTCACAATCTGGACCACCAACTGATCCGAAACTTTCGGTGCAAGTTCATATATTAGAAATAAAGATTTCTATCCTTTCATTTTTCCAAAAATCCCGTTTTAAATCAAAAAGGGCAAGATAGTCAACTTTATGCATAAACCGGAAACATGCATTCGAATAGGCTAAACATAGACTCAATCAAAGAAAATTCCAGAAAGTTTAACTAAAATAAAAATAGTCAAAAATACTTTCCAATACAGATCTCGAACATGCATGTACGAATCCGAATCGATAGTCCACGAAATAATCGTTTTACAAGACTTTCGGTTCCGATTCGTGGCTAAACTATAGATTGTCGAGTTGATGATGATTAAAACACATTCTTATATGTATTACAAGTTATTTATGATGATCAATCAGATTGCATGTCATCTATATCATTAATCATGTCATTTTTCACAAAAATCGCTTCTGTTGACTTTTTAGAAATAGGTTTGACTCGACATTTAGCATGCATGTAGTGGGAATCAGATGGTACCCTTTAGAGGGTTTGTTTCCCACATAAATACCAATTCTATAACAAGTTTCAATTCGAGAAATGACTGAAAGAAATCCGTTTAATCGGAAAGTCAAAGGTTATGAACACCCAGTTTGACTTTTAGCAATAATCACTACAAAAAATGGATTAAAGAACGAATTGAAAGCTTACAAGAGTCCTATAGGTGTTTAGTGAACACTAGGAGTCGGTCTTGTTGATCAGATTTTCTCCAGAAAGCTGCCTTGAAGTTCTTGAATGTTGAGAGCACTTGGTTACTAATGCAAATGTCCAAGAATGAGCTCAATAATCTGATTTATGGCCATAAATTCGAGGCTACTGTAGTAGTAGCCATGCAAGGCATGTTATTGGTGCAAAAGGAGGCAAGAAACAACTGTATCCAACCCAAAATCGGACCCAAATCAGCCTAAATTCGATTTTCTGTCGCTGGGCAACCCACGCGGCCCGCTTGGGCTTTCCCAGGCGGGTCGCCTGACCCTCCTGATCAACCAACAACTTTCATATATTGACAGCTTTGACCCCTGAACTTGTACGCGATGTTTCGGCTACTTTTCTCGACCCGTAAACCCCCAAACTTGGTTTCTAAGGACCTTAGGACTTTTACCAACATGGTAATGTCCTCGGATAACTTTGCGCTCAACCGAAAAGCCATGAAATTCGACGTTGACGCTTTTAGTCCTTTAAGTACGGTTTTGGCCATAACTTTCTCATACGTTGACGAAACTTCATGAAATTTTTACCACATATTCTAGTGAGTATATTTTAGCTATACAAAGCTTCGAGTCTGCCAAAAGTTCACTCAGAGGTATAAATTAGACATGTTGACACTTTTGGCCCCTCTAGTTTACAATACTTCACTTTTGTGCAATTTCCGCGTCGTATGATCCATGAACCATCCGTTAAAGGTTATAAACATTATGTAGGGTTATCATAGAGTCTATTTATCCATTGTTGACACTTTGGACCCTTACGTTCCATAGTTTTCACTGTTTGTCACTTTTAGTCCCTCTAAAGTATGTTTTCACATAACGGAACCTTATGACACGTGTCAAGACATTATTGGACGAAATTTTCGAGGTGTTACATCCTCACCCCCTTAAAAGAAATCTCGACCCCGAGATTTATTCAAACAAATGGGGATATTTTTCTTTCATCGTGGATTCCACTTCCCACGTGTATTCGGGACCTCTACGGGCATCCCATTTGACCTTTACAATAGGCACATGCTTCCTTCGAAGCTTCTTTACCTGTCGATCCTCAATCGACAAAGGTTTTTCAACAAACTTTAGACTTTCGTCTATGTGTATATCTGTATGCGGTATAACCAGTGAATCGTCAGCGAAACACTTCTTCAAATTACAGATGTGAAACACATTATGAATGGCACTAAGCTCTTCAGGCAAGTTTAACTTGTAAGCGACTGCCCCGACACGTTCGATTATCTCGAAAGGTCCTATGTATCTCGGGCTCAGCTTGCCTTTCTTTCCAAATCGCATCACACCTTTCCAAGGTGATACCTTAAGCAACACTTTTTCGCCCACATCGAAGTGAAAATCCTTTCGCTTAGGATCCGCATAACTTTTCTGCCTATCCCTGGCAGCTTTCAAATGATCACGGATCTGAACGATCTTGTCTGTTGTCTCAAAGACGATATCTGGTCCAGACAGCTGGACATCTCCAACTTCTGCCCAACAAATGGGCGATCTACACTTTCTACCGTATAGGGCCTCAAAAGGCGCAGCCTTTATGCTGGAATGGTAGCTATTGTTGTAGGAGAATTCAATCAGTGGTAAGTTCTTATCCCAACTACCACCTAAGTCGATCGCACATGCACGAAGCATGTCTTCCAAAGTTTGAATAGTACGCTCACTCTGACCATCGGTCTGAGGATGATAAGCCGTACTAAAATTCAAACGAGTGCCCAACGACTGTTGGAAACTCTTCCAAAAATGTGACGTATATCTAGTATCTCTATCAGAGATAATAGATATAGGTATACCATGTAGCGCTACTATCTTATCGACGTATAATTGAGCTAACATATCTGAGCTATACGTCTCTTTGATGGGTAGAAAATGAGCTGACTTAGTCAGTCTGTCAACTATGACCCATATGGTATCATTTCCCTTTTTCGTCTTTGGCAACTTGGTGATAAAATCCATTGTCACCATTTCCCATTTCCACTTGGGAATTTCAGGTTGTTGAAGCAAACCTGACGGCTTCTGATGCTCGGCCTTGACTTGCGCACAAGTCAAACATTTGGCCACATACTCAGCTACTGACTTTTTCAACCCAATCCACCAGTAGTTTGCTTTCAAATCCTGGTACATCTTATCAGCTCCAGGATGAACTGAGTATTTAGAGCTGTGGGCTTCCTGGAGGATAACATCCCGAAGTCCTCGATATACTGGAACCCATATTCGTCCGTTTAGGCGTAGCATTCCATCTTTGTCGTGGGATAACTGCTCCTCAGTTACTCCCAACTTTTCTGCAGGATAGTTAGCTTCCAGCACAGCTTCCTTCTGTGCAGCTAACACCCTTTCATTTAAATTATTTCTTATCTCAATGCGCTTGGCATTGATTCTGATCGGTTTAACCCTTTCTTTTCTGCTTAAGGCGTCGGCAACCACATTTGCCTTGCCTGGATGGTATCGTATCTCGCAATCATAATCATTTAGAGTTTCCATCCATCGCCTTTGTCGCATGTTCAATTCCTTCTGATTGAACAAATGCTGAAGACTCTTGTGATCCGAATAAATTATGCACTTGGTTCCATACAAGTAATGTCTCCATAGCTTCAATGCAAATACAACCGCACCCAATTCCAAATCGTGGGTGGTGTAGTTCTTCTCGTGCACCTTGAGCTGTCGAGAAGCGTAGGCAATGACTTTGCCTTTCTGCATGAGTACACAGCCCATGCCAGTATGTGATGCATCACAATACACCACAAATTCATCTATACCATCGGGCAACGTCAATACTGGCGCATTGCTCAGCTTCTGCTTCAGAATGTCAAAGGATTCCTGCTGCTTAGGGCCCCAATCAAACTTAATCTTCTTACGGGTCAACGAAGTTAGGGGCGCAGCAATCCTTGAAAAGTTCTCGATGAATCTCCTATAATATCCTGCCAATCCGAGGAAACTGCGAATCTCGGTAGGAGTCTTCGGCTCCTGCCAGTTCATGACTGCTTCTACTTTAGCGGGATCTACTTGGATACCACGCTCGCTTACAACATGTCCAAGGAATTGGACTTCTCGAAGCCAAAATTCACACTTCGAAAATTTGGCATAAAGCTTCTCTTGATGCAGAAGTTTGAGAATACAACGAAGGTGTTTCTCATGATCAGCTTGGCTCTTCGAGTAGATAAGAATGTCATCAATAAAGACGATAACGAACTTATCCAAATAGGGTTTGCAGACGCGATTCATGAGATCCATGAACGCGGCTGGTGCGTTGGTGAGCCCAAACGGCATCACTAGGAACTCGTAATGTCCATAACGAGTCCTAAACGCGGTCTTGTGTACGTCTTCCTCCTTGACCTTCAACTGATGATAACCTGACCTTAGGTCAATCTTGGAGAAGTAACTTGCTCCTTGCAACTGATCGAACAGATCGTCGATCCTGGGTAACGGATATCTATTCTTGATAGTGACCTTATTAAGCTCACGGTAATCGATGCATAGACGCATCGAACTATCCTTCTTCTTAACGAACAAGATTGGCGCTCCCCAAGGAGACGAGCTAGGTCTAATAAAACCTTTGGCTAAAAGCTCATCCAACTGCGTCCTCAACTCCTTCATCTCCGTTGGTGCCAATCTGTATGGTGCTCTTGCTACAGGTGCTGCACCTGGTATGATATCTATCCGAAACTCTACTTGCCTATCCGGTGGCAAACCGGGTAGTTCTTCAGGAAACACTTCAGGATATTCTGATATAACAGGGATATCCTCAATCTTCGGCTTCGGCTCATCAATGGTGACTTGTGCCATATAAATGACACATCCTTTCTGCATGCATCTGGATGCTTTGAGCATGGACACTTGCTCAGGCAATCCATGCTGGGTATCTCCTTGAATAGTAAGTGACTCACCGGACGGAGTCTTAACTATTACTTGCTTTCTATTGCACAGAATCTGGGCTTGGTTACTTGACAACCAATCCATGCCTATCACTATGTCGAATCCAGCTAACTTAAAGGGAAGCAAGGATAACGGGAAAGAATGATTCCTAATGGATATAACACATCCATCTAGAACAGTTGAGGCGGTTTCTAAGGTTCCATCGGCTAATTCCACCTCATATTTCACACTTAAGGTTTTAACAGGAAGGTTCAATAGTTTACAAAACTTATCATCTACAAACGATTTATCGGCTCCTGAATCAAACAAGACTCTAGCAAAAACATCATTTACAAGAAACGTACCGGTAATGACGTTATCGTCAAGGACTGCTTCCTTAGCGTCCATTCTGAAGACTCTCGCATTAGTCTTCTTCCCTTCCTCGGCCTTCTTTGCAAACTTTGGGCAGTTGGGCCGAATGTGACCTTTTTCGTTGCAACCAAAACACGTTGCATCCTTCATCTTCTTGCAATCCACAGCTTTATGGTCTATGGACTTGCAGATTCCACATCGTTTCTCTGAAGACTGGGATTTTGTTTCTAACCGACACCTCCCAAAGTGGTGCCTCCTGCAGATCTTGCATCTGGGTTTCTCACCCGACTGATGATCACTTTTCCTAGACCCCGACCCTTTCCGGTGGTCGTTGTTCCCTCTATGTCGCTTTTCAGATCTTCGTGAGGTGTCATCCTCACGTTTCCGTTTGTTCTCCTCAGAGCTCTTCATGGCTCTCAATCTAACCACGTCTTGAGTGAGGGAGAGGGATAGATCCGCTACGGATCGAAATGTTGTAGGTCTTGAAGCTTTGACGCTTGCTTTTATTTCCGGTGCCAGACCCCCGATAAATCGAGCAATCCTACGCGGCTCCGAGGTCACCAAGTAAGGCACTAAACGAGACAACGTGTTGAACGTAGTAAGATACGCTTGACAATCGAGGTTCTTCATAACCAAGGATACAAAATTCGATTCGATTCGCTCGACCTCGTGCTGCGGACAGAAGTTCTCTTTAATCAGGGCCACAAACTGTTCCCATGACAAACCGTACAGTGTGGCCTTACCGGCAGCTTGTAGGAGTGACTTCCACCATGCTAACGCATCTCCTTTGAATGACTGGGACACGTATTTCACGACGTCCCTATCAGCACATCCGCTGATATCAACCACAGTATCCATCTCGTCAATCCACGTCATGCAATCGACGGCTCCCTTTTCCCCAGTGAAATCTCTGGGCTTGCAAGATACAAAATACTTGTACGTACAGGACCTGCTGTACGTGTCATGTTTCAGCTTAATCTCCTGCTTTGGGACGCTGCTGTGGTTGGAGGAGTGATTATCATCCTCAGCTTTCTTCGGCTCACTCTTCTTAGATGGCGGCTTACTATGAGCCTCAGAATGAGTCTTGGGCTTTGCGTGCGTTTCTGTTCGGGTTCTACTCCGAGTACCACTAGATTCCCTGAATTGCCTATCCATAGCTTTGGCAACAGCGTTATCTATCAGTGCTTGCAACTCTGCACCGGTAACGTGAATCTTTGCATTATCTGAGCGTTCCCTAGAATGACTGTTGGTTTCTTCCGATTTGGCCATCGTAGCTTTAAGCTACAATAAAGGACAAGGTCTAATTTAGAACCTAACAGTATCATCGTTCTAGACGATTTATTAACCATGGTATCAAGAACCTTAGCAGTTAATTTAATAAATTTCATTCAGGCTCTTATTAGCAATCAAGGAATGAAATATATATATTGGCACCATAGGCCTAGTCACAACGGACAATTACTAAATTATAAATTTAGATTTTTATAGGATTATAAATTGTATAATTAAACAAATAATCCTTTACTAGACAGAGAGTCATAAACCACAACTGTCATTATATAACATAGTTATAACCCGTAGGTATCAAGTCATAAACAGACTTGTGTACAGATAAAATCTGTAGATATTTCTTTACTAGGCAGGGAGTTATAAACCACAACTGCCACTATATGACATAGTCATAACCCGAAGGTATCAAGTCATTAATAGACTTGTATACAGATAAAATCTGTAGATAATTCTTTACTAGGCAGGGAGTTATAAACCACAACTGCCACTATATGACATAGTCATAACCCGAAGGTATCAAGTCATTAATAGACTTGTATACAGATAAAATCTGTAGATAATTTATTAAAAAGGGTGGCTTGTGTGATTCTACAGATCACGCTTAGCCAGAATGTTAACATGTTCTCAGATGTTAACCGGGAGTTGAATCCTTTCAACCAGGTTTTACCATCAGGGCCAGGCCTGTTAATAAGGCATTCAAGCTAGGTTATACCTTACTAAGATTCTTATAAAATGGCAAATCAAATAAAAATTGATATTTTCCATTATTTTAATATTATATTCATGCATATAAATAAAATGATAAATTCAAACTAACCATTTCAAATCTCAAATAAAATACCAGTACATAATTGCCCTAAACGGGACTTTGAAATAACATGGATAACATGAATAACATGAATAACATGCCCGCGCAGGGGCTAAACAAGTAACAACAATAACAAAATAAAATAAAGCAAACCCACGCAGGGGTTAACAGAATATCATACCCACGCAGGGGTAGAATAAGATAGATATACCCACGCAGGGGTAGAGTACAAGGACAGATGTCCACACAGGGACATGAGTACATGAGACAACATCGAAGGATTCAATGATCCCTCTTGCTCTTACCCTTGAGCAGGTCAAATACCTTCTTAAACATGCCACGGTTGTGACGGCGATCACTTTGCAACTCCCGTCGCATGCTATCAATCCCATGCAGGATTTCCTGAACCTGCGGCGGCGACATCATAGGCGCCGGTGGCGGTGGCTGGAAGTGCTGCGGCTGCGGCGGCTGGTACGGCTGCGGTGGCTGCTGGTAACCCGGAGGGTAACCAAAAGTAGCCTGCCCAGCAGTCCAAGTGTCTCCCAATGGACCACTAGGAGGGAGTGAGCTGTAGTTCACAGCTTGCCAGTAAGGGTCTCCTGTGTAATCATAACCCTGAGGGAAAACATGCTCGAACGGGTTGAACTGAGCGGCACTAGCATAAGCCGGAATCGGCTCTCCATAGTTCTGCGGCGGCAGAGGCGGGATCGGTACAGAAGTAACCTCTGATACGGGATGCTGAGACTCCCCTGTCTCGGACTCCCCGGGTAGAGACGTGTAGCGGCTGCTACTAACATGTGGAGGGGTGCCTATGCGAATCCCTCCGCGCGTAGACATGCGCGCATTCCTCCTAGGCCTCTGAGGCGGAGGAGGTAAAACTGGTGGCGGCGGTGGTGACGGAGTGATCACGTCACGCCACAGGGCCTCAGATAGGTCCTGCGGTAAAGGCGGCTGCTGCTGAAGCTGCTGCGAGTGGTGCTGCGAGTGCACCGGTGAAACCTGGTGAGACTGGAGCATTGGAGAGTTGTGGCTGGGGGTGAAATACCAATCATGCTGCTTAAATCTCTCCTGAAAGCTGTCCCCACCATTGTAGGGTGATCCCCTAAATGGCGACCCATCCGATATCTCAATCGGATGGTTAGGCGTACCTGATGGCGGTAGCGAGGGGTCCGTATCCTCGTCGACGTCCATCTCGTGACCACCAGAAAAGTGGTCCTCCGGTCCAAGTGGGTTATGACCCACTGGCTCATCCCCAAAAGCATCAGGGTTATACAAACCCTGGTAGACTGGTGCTGGATACTGGTGCGGTGACTGGTGCAATGGTATGTAGGATCCATGCGAACCATGGGGCCCATTCTCCGAGTGGGGCCCAAACGAGTGGGGTAATGATGGTGAAGTTCTGGCGGACACCGAGTGTCTAGCAGGCTCGGCGAAAGACCTCCAAAGGTCGTTGGCGGCTGTGTTGTGCGTGGCGGATGGTGCTCGCCTATGTGAGGGCCCTGCCTCATGGTCGTGGGATGTAGCAAATCCTCCTCGACCTCTCATTCGTGGCGGCATAGTGATCCTGTCAAAAGTCAAACAAGTTGCACAACAAAATATATAAGACGATGCAAAATAATAAAAATAAATTAAACGAAAAGTGGAACATTTCCTAAGTTCTTTGTCTAGACTCGAAAATCGAGGAATGTGCAATTGTGTAACTGAGATTAAACACATTAGGATAGTGTTTAATTCACTCAGCGTTGGCTCTGATACCAACCTGTCACACCCCGATTTCCACGTGTCACCGGTGGGCCCGGTGTGGGGTACAGTGACGTAGTTGGCATCGTCATAGACAATCAACACAATATAATAATGCACAGCGGAAGCAGAATAGATACATTTCAACTTTTAAATAAATTGCAATAATAAATATCACAGTAGTTGAAACGGATCCACAGGCGGATCAAATAAAATAAGATAAAAATAGTTCAACAGATATTTGTCGTCCAAGCTTGCGAGACTATAGTGGACGCTCTTAGGAAACAACCAGCCTATTTCCGTATAGTACCTGCACTTAACCTTTTGGGAAAATACGTCAGTTTACACTGGTAAATACAAATCGACTGACTCATTTTGAAAATGATTGAAAATTGATTTAAATGCACAAGGCATAAATGTCTTTATTAACTTGGGATAATTATATAATATAAACTTGTGAACGAATTACATGCACTTATATCTCTGGTGGCCCGGGATCTGCTGTCCGGGCTAGAGATTAAATGACACACCACATTAAAGAGTTATACACGTCGGGTGTACGCCTACACCCCGTGCTCTGGTCGTGGCCATCTCGTAAGATAATGCCAAGGATATCCGGGACACGGTCAATAACCCCCCAAAGCATTTAAGTAAGACAAAACTGTTTAAACGAAGTCGCACAAGCTATTCAAGACTGTACACCTATAAGGCGCAGGACTTGTGCGCCCGATCAAGCGGTATTTTAAATACCGTACCCCAAGCCCGTATAGGGAAAATAAGTCAAAATGTATTTACCTGAGCAAGTATAAGTCACAAATGATAAGTGTTGGTAGCTTTTACCGGGCCTCCTAATCTGGAACAAAGGTTTATAATTAACCTATTAGATTCCTAACGGCCTTTTATTTAAGCTTAAGCTTTGACCGGTTAGTTTTTGGAATGATACGGTTTACGCACGATTAAGCGAAAGACCGGATAGAATGTGATTTAGACCCGACAAGTTTGAATACTTGTATAATATGGGTATACTAAATACATTCTGGATTTTGAAATAAAAATGATATCGTTTGACCCGTTTCGGTCAATTTACGCAAACTAGTTACGTAAACCGAACCGAACGCGAAAAGGGCGATACGGATAGGCCAATGATTCAAATGCAAGTTCCCTGATGTAATATGCTTAAAATATGATATTATATCAGTAAGTTATGTTCTATATTGCCCGGGATAATTTTAAACCCAATTCATGCCTTAGAAGGGCATTTTGGTCATTTAAAGACGATAAAAAGGGTAAAATTAGAAATCTGAGTTTCGGGTCTGGTTCATACAGTAATTATACTTAATATAACATATTATATCAGTAGGGTATGACCCATATATCAAATTTATCATTTAAAACCAAACTATGCACCGTAGGGGTATTTTAGTAATTTCACAAGGGCTAAAAGTGCCAAAACTGGAAATCTGAGTTCATATACTTATACTTACTGTTTTTATATGAAAATATGCTAAACACATCAGTAGGTATAGGTCTTATATGTTTAAAACAAGTATAACGCTTACTATGCGCTTAAAACGCTAAATATGCGATTCAAGGGCGTTTTCGGGTTTTCAAATTAAATCTGAGATTTTTATATTTCCAGAATACTTAAAATAATTTATTCATCATATAAAATCAGTAGAAAAAGGTTTCGGGTCAAAAGGATGTGTAAAACTCATTTTATGGCTAAAACGGTCAAAACCGACATAAGCCGAAATGACTAGGCGATCTAGGATCCGTTCAGCCAAAAATTAATTAAAAATCATCAAAATTCCCAGAATATTATAATACATCAGTTGGTAAAAAGTTTTGTACCAAAACGTGGCCAGAAACGGGTTCTATGCGAAAAGGACCGTTTATGTAAATTTATAATATAGTTTTACGCTAATGGCCATAACTCACAATCTGGACCACCAACTGATCCGAAACTTTCGGTGCAAGTTCATATATTAGAAATAAAGATTTCTATCCTTTCATTTTTCCAAAAATCCCGTTTTAAATCAAAAAGGGCAAGATAGTCAACTTTATGCATAAACCGGAAACATGCATTCGAATAGGCTAAACATAGACTCAATCAAAGAAAATTCCAGAAAGTTTAACTAAAATAAAAATAGTCAAAAATACTTTCCAATACAGATCTCGAACATGCATGTACGAATCCGAATCGATAGTCCACGAAATAATCGTTTTACAAGACTTTCGGTTCCGATTCGTGGCTAAACTATAGATTGTCGAGTTGATGATGATTAAAACACATTCTTATATGTATTACAAGTTATTTATGATGATCAATTAGATTGCATGTCATCTATATCATTAATCATGTCATTTTTCACAAAAATCGCTTCTGTTGACTTTTTAGAAATAGGTTTGACTCGACATTTAGCATGCATGTAGTGGGAATCAGATGGTACCCTTTAGAGGGTTTGTTTCCCACATAAATACCAATTCTATAACAAGTTTCAATTCGAGAAATGACTGAAAGAAATCCGTTTAATCGGAAAGTCAAAGGTTATGAACACCCAGTTTGACTTTTAGCAATAATCACTACAAAAAATGGATTAAAGAACGAATTGAAAGCTTACAAGAGTCCTATAGGTGTTTAGTGAACACTAGGAGTCGGTCTTGTTGATCAGATTTTCTCCAGAAAGCTGCCTTGAAGTTCTTGAATGTTGAGAGCACTTGGTTACTAATGCAAATGTCCAAGAATGAGCTCAATAATCTGATTTATGGCCATAAATTCGAGGCTACTGTAGTAGTAGCCATGCAAGGCATGTTATTGGTGCAAAAGGAGGCAAGAAACAACTGTATCCAACCCAAAATCGGACCCAAATCAGCCTAAATTCGATTTTCTGTCGCTGGGCAACCCACGCGGCCCGCTTGGGCTTTCCCAGGCGGGTCGCCTGACCCTCCTGATCAACCAACAACTTTCATATATTGACAGCTTTGACCCCTGAACTTGTACGCGATGTTTCGGCTACTTTTCTCGACCCGTAAACCCCCAAACTTGGTTTCTAAGGACCTTAGGACTTTTACCAACATGGTAATGTCCTCGGATAACTTTGCGCTCAACCGAAAAGCCATGAAATTCGACGTTGACGCTTTTAGTCCTTTAAGTACGGTTTTGGCCATAACTTTCTCATACGTTGACGAAACTTCATGAAATTTTTACCACATATTCTAGTGAGTATATTTTAGCTATACAAAGCTTCGGGTCTGCCAAAAGTTCACTCAGAGGTATAAATTAGACATGTTGACACTTTTGGCCCCTCTAGTTTACAATACTTCACTTTTGTGCAATTTCCGCGTCGTATGATCCATGAACCATCCGTTAAAGGTTATAAACATTATGTAGGGTTATCATAGAGTCTATTTATCCATTGTTGACACTTTGGACCCTTACGTTCCATAGTTTTCACTGTTTGTCACTTTTAGTCCCTCTAAAGTATGTTTTCACATAACGGAACCTTATGACACGTGTCAAGACATTATTGGACGAAATTTTCGAGGTGTTACAACTTGTTTAAGAGATTATCTTAGTTATTGTAGTAGGCCCCTCTTTTGAAGGTGACGTTACCCTCAACCCAGTAGTTTGAGTCAGCAAGGATACAATCCTAAAGGGTCGGATTATTGAAAGATAATTAATTAAGTTATTAATGCAAATTATGGTATGCCCCTCTTTTGAAGGTGACGTTACCCTCGACTAAGTAGTCTGAGTCAGCAGGGATACAGTCCTAAATAGCCGGGTTATAGTATTAATAGTAGTTTAACTTATGAGGGGGTCAAAGAGTTTGGATCCCCGCCATCCAATACCTTTGGGTATTGAAGGAGATCCTACTAAATTTGACCCAGGTCCCTTGAGGACCTCTAAACGCTGAACAAGGGCAAGACTCTTACCAAACCGTTCCCTTAACCCCCGACCAGGTAGCCAACATACCTCCATATAGACCGTGGAGATATGAATGGTGAAAATCTTTTATTTTATATAGACAGTAAAATAATGTCAAGACACCACGGACAAACGATAAGGAAGAATCACCTTCAACATAAGAAACTAGTTATTAAAGTTATTAATACAAAACCAAATAAAAAGTGCAAAAGATTAAAAATAAAAAGTATTACACTAGACACTTGTCTTCACCAAGTGATATAAGAGACTTAGGCAAACATGGCCTTTGATTGTCAAGAACTCTTACGATCAATCTTGGATCCCGAGACGACTCACACACTCTATGATGGACAATGGATGATGGTGGTGGATGATGGTGTTATGGTGGTGGTGGGTGGTGGGTGAAGTGTGAGAGAGGTGGTGTGCCAAGGGATGAGTTGAAATGGCTTCAAGCACTCCTATTTATAGGCTGAACAGAAGCCTGGGCATGGCCCCGTGCCCGCTGGGCACGGCCCCGTGTCTGTCTAACACTCTCTTTCTTCATTAATTGTAATTCGCAATTACAATAAATGCGCCTGCAGTACTCTGACCACGCCCCCGTGTCCGCTGGGCACGGCCCCGTGGTGGGCAATAGAAACTTCTATTAGTTTGTCTTTTCTGCTGCTTCTTGGGCACGGCCCCGTGCTCGCTGAGCACAGGGCGTGTTCAGTCTTCTGCCTTCTCTGTTTTGCTTGGGAGGATGCTGTCGAGGGGTCGGGCAATCCACTTTTGTCCATTTTCTTGTATTTATATTAGATTTTGCTGTCTTTTTGCTTCTTTTGTTAATTTGAGCTCATTTAATCCTGAAAATGCAAAAGGAAGACAAAAACACACTTTTTCCAACATTAGTACTAAAAAAGGGTTAGTTTTATGCCACATTTGATATAATTTATATGTTGCATTTTGCGCGTATCAATATGTTTTTACGGAATATTGATTGTGTTTCTCCCGATATTATAAGTTTTTTTCTGTAAATAGTTTACCGTTTTAATTTTTAAAAAGCCTTCGTATTTAATTTCCAGATATGGATCAGAGTAACAACTGTCCTTCATTTTTAAAGTTTATTGAGGAAGATGACCCATTATTATTTTTGGTATGTTTATTTGTTTTTAATTATTATTTTTTTGTCATTGTTTTTTTTTTCTTATTTTGTTAAATTTAATTACTATTCGTATCAGATTGTTAAACATTTTTTCCCTTATATGTAGTTCAAAGATGATTGGGATAAAAAAAACTGAACCGAAAGGGAAAGCAAGTGTTCTTTGTGATGAAAATCAAAGTTCAAAGTTTTCTGTTCATTTACTAAATTATAGGAGTTTGTAATTAACTGAATTGTTTTACCTTTATTTTTTTCATTTTCAAAGGTTAATGTTTTATGTTTCTTAGGATGATCCGAAGGGGAAATCAAATGTTGTTGTTGATGAAAATCTAACTTTAAAGGTTTTTGTTCACTTAGTTTAATTTTATCGTTTTTTTGGTGTTTTTTGATCCGGTATAATGATAGTTTTCATCGTTTATGCTAATCTCTATAATTTTTAAGTTATTTTATTTATTTATTTTTTTGACAAATCTAACTATGATATTTTTTGAAATTTGAAATCTTTGTTTTTTACTAATAAATTTTGTATTGTATTAATATGTATTAATGATTCTTTTGTTTTGATTTTTTATTTCTGTTTTTCTTTTTTCATGATTAACTAATAAATTTTATATTGTGTTAATTTTGAATCCATTAAAGATTATGTAAATTTTTAGTGTGTGATATGTTTTTACGGGATATTGATTGTGTTTCTAAAAATAAATAGGTTTTAAATTTTTTTGAAACCGTTCCCTTTTAATTATTTGTTTTAAAAGTTTATCCCGATATTATAAGTTTATTTCTATAAATAGTTTACCGTTTTAATTTTTAAAAAGCCTTCATATTTAATTTCCTGATATGGATCAGAGTAACAACTTTCCTTCATTTTTAAAGCTTATTGAGGAAGATGACCCATTATTTTTGGTATGTTTATTTGTTTTCTAATTATTTTTTTTGTCATTGTTTTTTTTTCATATTTTGTTAAATTTAATTACTATTCGTATTAGATTGTTAAACATTTTTTCTCTTATATGTAGTTCAAAGATGATTGGGATAAAAAAACTGAACCGAAAGGGAAAGCAAATGTTCTTTGTGATGAAAAAGTTCAAAGGTTTGTGTTCATTTAATAAATTATAGGAGTTTGTAATTAACTGAATTGTTTTACCTTTATTTTTTCATTTTCAAAGGTTAATGTTTTTGGTTTCTTAGGATGATCTGAAGGGGAAATCAAATGTTGTTGTTGATGAAAATCTAACTTTAAAGGTTTTTGTTCACTTAGTTTAATTTTATCGTTTTTTGGTGTTTTTTTGATCCGGTATAATTATAGTTTTCACCGTTTATGCTAATCTCTATAATTTTCTTTTTTAGAGATGCTGAGGTTGATCAACCTCAGAATTATTCCCATCTTCTACACTACAATCAACCGAAGAAGGTATGTTGTTGATCTTTAATCCGCGTATTGAGAAGTTTTCTTCTTATTCTTTTACAATACAAATGAATATCCATTGTTCTTATGTACAATCAACTGTCACACACATTTTTCTTTAATAACAATCTGATTCCGATGTTTATGTTATCTTTACAAGATTTTCACACTTTTTTTATGTTTTTTAATTTCCTTTTTAATGTTAAACCGTAATTATTGGATAACAATGTGATTAAAATTTATGTTCAAAGATAATAGGTTACTGAAATTTGCTTATTGTTTGTACTTTTGATTTATATGTATACTTTCTTTCTTTATCAGTAATAATTTTCCAACTTTAGTCATTGTTAATTGGAAGAATAAAATATTTTCTTTGTTTTGAATGTGTTTATTCTTTTGATGTTACCATTTTATTTTTTGGTCTAAAAAAATGTTGACAACAGTTTTACAGATATGGATCCAAAAAGCAGTAGTTGTTCTTTCTTGAAGTTAGTCGATGTTCATCATCCTACAAAAGTGGTATGTATTTTTTTTATTATGTTTACTATAAATTATGTTGATACTTATATGTCTTTTCTTTCAAATTATAGGAAATACCGTATGATTTTGCTACATTACTGTGGGGAGAACAATTCCCATATGGTGATCGTGTTAAAATATTTGTTGCTGACAACTTATGGATTGTTGAAATTGAAAAAATATGGGTTGGGTCCTGTTTTAGGTGATGGGTTTGTTAAAGTCATTACGGACAGTGGTTTACAAAAAAATGATTATCTGTTGTTCAACAGTCTTGGACCATCTACATGGTATCTCGATGTCTTTAAGTCATGTTTTTTGGATAACTCTTTTATCACTTCTGTTAGAGTTGATGATGATTTCGTTGTAAGTACTATATATGAAATAATAATTTTTTCTTATGTCAATTTTTTTGTGCATATTTTGTTTAACATAATTGTTAACAAATTTACAGCTAATGGCGGACAAATTCTGGGGATAGTTTTACGGCAGTAGTTATAAAGGTGGACCAGCAACTCTTTATGTCAGTGATAGGTTTTGGAATGTGAAGATGGAGGCGCTGTCCGACAAATGTGCTTTCACTGATGGATGGTCTAAGTTGATTAGGGATCTTGCATTAGATTCGCGGACTACTTTTATTTTTACAATGGCTGGATATGAGACTTTTGAGTTGTCCGTTTTTAATCATGAAACTGGTACTCAAATGTATTTCAAGAAGGTTGACGTTGTTGTGTTGGATGATCCTATTTACGGAGATGATGGATTTGATTTACTGTTTGCGGTTAGTGTTATTATGCTTATAATATTTTTTTTCCTAATATGAGCTTATTAGTTAATCTTGAAGTTAAGATTGTCAATGTTTTTGAATATTATGTTTTTGTAGTCGGAACACAAAGAGAAGGTGATTACCAACGAAAGTGATGTTGATGAAGATGTTGGTGGTGATATAGTTGGTGGATCTATGCGCCTTTCATCTTCCTCTGATGCCTATCGGTCTCATGTAAGTGTTTCACAACGTGCCTTATGTATTATATAATGCTTCTAATTACTTTGTTCTATACTTATATGTTTAACATTCATTGTTTTAGAATGACCCAAAAGGGAAGTCAAAGATTGTATTTGGTCAGGAGAGTGTATCTCCAAAGGTTGTTTGTTATATATTCATTTAATTTAATACTTATTTTTAATACATCTAATATACTTTTTATTCTATTCGGTGTATTTGTTTTCCATTATCTAATCGTTTTAATGAATAATTTTTTTAATGGTAATATTTTAAATCTTTTATGGTTTTGTAGGTTCATCCTAAGGTCAAATCAAAGTTTTATGTTGGAGATAAAGGGCTTCCGACAAAGGTTGTTTATGATTCTATAATATAATTTGATGTTTTATTTCTATAAATATAATTAATAATTTGAAGTTTCGTTTGTTAATGTGAAAACCCAGTTTGATATTGTTTTAAATATTTTTTTCATACCAAACAATACATTACATGTATAAAAACATGCTTAATTATTGTATAATTATTTTAATTATTTCATTCTATATCAATATGTTAGTTGTTTTATTTTCTTTAGGTTGAACGAAAAGGAAAATCAACTGATTTTGTTTGTGAGCAAAATTTGTCTTCTCACGTTGTCTCTCAAGTAAGAATATTATTTAATATTTATTTTCAATATTTATTATTTTATTTTAAACTTTATCGTTTCATTTAGACAATTACATTTAATGTTTGAATAAACTTTATATACGAAAACTTTACATTTCTGTAAAATTTTTAGACTTATTGTGTGTTTTTAAATTTTTAGTGTAAACCAAAGCCTAAGGTATCCACATCCTTCACATCAACTTCTCATATGGGTTATCGTACACGTTCTAAGGTTCCCAAACTTAATGATTGTATGCTTCTTCAGGAAATCACTCACGCTGAAAACAAACAAGTAAGATACTGTAACCATGAAATTATCTCTAATTATATAAAGAACCGTGTATCTTATTGTTCTACAATTTTATCTATATGATTTTTACACTTATTGTGTGTTATTCAATTATGTAGGCTAAACCAAAGTGTAAGTCATTCAGATCCACCAAATCTACCGCCCTTCATATTGGCCGTAAATGCTCTACATCAAAAAAGTTCAAAAAAATTGATGTAATTGAATTCACCAAGAAAGCCGAAAGCAGACTGGTAAACTTTGTAACATTATTATTTTCCTTCCATTTTTATAATACAAGAGACATAACTTATTAATTAATTAGATAATTAATCCTTTTATTATTTTTTCAGCGTTTACCGACTGATGTTTCAAGCCATCTGTGTCTTTCTCTTGACAACTTGCACCATGTTACAGTTCAGAACGAAAAATGTGAACTCCTTAAGTTGGGCACAAGACGCGAGAAGTCTGGGAAGGGTTTCAGGTATGGTTTTAAAAAGTGGCCAGCTTTCTTGAAATTGAATTACATCGACTTCAGCTCTACTCTTTTCTTTACGTACGTCAAGTCTTCTCAGCGTTTGATGTTGACCAAAGTCGTAACCAAGATCACAAATAAAAGAGGCCGTTCGTGAATGTTGGTTGTCATGTTTATGTTAGATGGTTAAGCATGAATATTAGATGTGGTTTTATGGTTGGTTTGTTTTGATACTTTGCGATAGTACTGATGGTTTCTTAGACAAGTCTTTTGGTAATATGTATATGTGGTTGAAATGCTTATGATGTGGTTAGTGTGAAATGCAGTTTTTGTTACCATATAAGCTAAATAATAAAAAATAAATAAATAAACCTATATATATTGTCGATTATGAAGAAATCTGTTTTTATAAATTCCTTAACATTTGACTTTTATCATGATTTTTCAACAATGCTTTTATTTTCGTATTGATATGATATTTTTGGAATGTTCCACATAATTGTAACAAATTATAAGGAAACAATTAAAATTGATTTCTATCAATACATATTTGGAAATATGTATCGTTAATTATTATATAAATTTTTAAAAGATTTGTAATAACATTTATTTGTTCTATTTTACTATATCTCACCAATCTATATATATATTCTCGAATTCGGTTGTCTGTATCATAACAAAACAGTTTGTTTATGCATCTAAGTTTTTCCGAATCAAAATCAGGCTATCTGCTGTTGATCGTGAAGCAAATCTACAAGGTACGTTTCTTAAATTATGTATGTTAATGAAACCTATTAATGTATAAGAAACTGTTATTATAACATCTCCATCACATTGTTGTTTATGTAACTAATCAGCATGGATTATGTAACATGTTTTTAAACTAATAAGCATATATTATCACATGGTTGATAAGGTTTCGGTATGTGTTTTCATTTATGTTTTTGAAGTAATCATATATTATCACATGGTTGATAAGCATATATTATCACAATTGATTTTATTTCATATATGTTTTTGAAGTAATCAGCATATATTATGACTGAAATTAAAAATTAATTTAATGAATTTGATAATTTAATATATATATATATATATATATATATATATATATATATATATATATATATATATATATATATATATATTCTTAATTGTTTTGTCTACGTTACATGTGTTTGTAGGTTTTTAATATGGCTGAAAGTTCTTCAAGGTATTTTTTTCTTTTTAATGTTATACTTTGTTGCGCATAATACCCATTAACAAGTATATTTTATTAATATATTTTTTTTTCAATCAGTATTAGAGAACCTTTCTTTTGTAGACACATGAATGGAGCGGACGAAGTTTTACTGGTATTTTCTAAATTCAGACATTTATTATACTTTGTTTTTGTTCTTATCATGAAATACAATTTAAAATTATCATATGGTTTATAAATTAGAATTGTAATTATAACTTATTTTGGATTCCTTGCTTTATCAGGCGATTCCTTCAGACGCTGCATCCAAATTGTGGGGTAACGATAAAGCACCCAAAAATGTTCTGATACAAAGTCAAGATGGCCGAAAATTTAATGTTTCTTTAAGCGAAGCCAAAGGAAAACATTTCTTTTTCTATGGTTGGTCAAATGTTGTCAAACATTTACAACTCAAAAAAGGATGTTTGGTGCTCTTCAATCCTGTCGATTTTTCTACATTCAAAGTAACACATTTCATTGATGGTGTGTTTCAAAGCTCTTTCTGGACATCGATGTTATCTACAACATCTAACTTTATTGTAAGATTACTTTTTCTTTCATTTTATTTATGTTAATATATTTAGGTTTTATGAACTGATTACAAAAGTAACATTTTTATTGTTTTTTTAATTATTTATACAGGTCATTCCTGAGTCTGTACTGCCCAATTTCTATGATTATATGTCAGGTGATATAATTTCCATTATAGATGTAGGCAACAAAATCTTTCACGTCAAGATTGAAACGCTTTTTGGTAAAGTCGGTTTCTCCATTGGTATTGATGTTATTGTTAATCTGTTTCAATTGGAGGACGGTTGTTATTTAATATTCACAAGAGGTTTTGGAAATTATTTCCATTTAACAATTCTTGAAAAAAATGGTGTTGAAATTAATTATGCTGATGTACAAGTTGATGAGGTAAGTATAATTTGCTTGCTTCTTTATATATTTAATTACTATATTGTTATTCTAATAAATGTTGTGTGTGATTTTTAGCCTGTAGTTGCACCTATTGATGCTATTGAAGAGCCAAATATTGATGAACAACAAAATGAACGTGTTTATAAGTTTGTTCGTATGGCTTCTAAAGATTTTGTAAGTTTTAATATTATTTTAGGAAGTACTATATATTAAAAATTACATATTTTTTTATTCACATAGAAATACAATATTATTTTTATATTCTTCTTCTTATTAATTTTATTTTAAAAACAATACAGCGACTGCCTGATAATGTTTCAAGGATGGCTAAACTTGATTCTGATTTAAAACCTATGACCATCAGACTTCTGCATCTGACTGAGCAAGAGGAGTTTACCAACCATACCAGACGTGAAAAGAGAGGAGAAAGTTGGCCTTATGCGTTATGCAAATGGTCGAGATTCATGAAACGTGCTCGCATTAACGAGCGTGATACGGTTCACTTTTCTTTTGATGAAACTCATCAAGTCTTGAATGTTGAATTGGTTGTACCTTACAAAAAAAAAGAGTACTGATTAGTTGTTTTATATTTAGGTTTTGGATATTTGGTTTTCATATGATATACATTTACTTTGTTATGGTTAATAGTTTTTAACAATGTTTAATGGTTTTGAATTTTAAGTTATTACATCTTATCATATGTTACTTTACTATTAGTGTTTCTTTTAATGGATAACACAATTTTGACATTATTTAGTATGCAAACTTTATCGATAATTGTTTCGACTTCCAATGTAGTTTTTGTTATGATATCCATTCATATAATCAGTCACAGACCATTTTATCATTTATTCATAGACCTTATTCATCATACAATTGTTTGTTTATTAATATATATGTATATATTTATTTGTTTAGAAAGATAGATTAACAATCCATGAGTATTCACGGGTTATAACCTAGTTAGTATATAAATTAAAAAGAGGTGATCTCCAACTCCATGTAATGGTCATAAACTTTCATACCCAAATAATATTAGTCAATAAAGCTGATAAAAATTGAAGTATACAACAATAAAAATATCTTCATCTTCTAGACCAAACCTACATGTAACCTTTTCATAATTTCACATAGTTAAAAAAAACTAATGAACTATGATACAACATACTAATGAACTACAACTCAAAGTTCAAACATTACCATGTCGTCTAGCGGGGATACGGCTGGTGCGACCTACCTCTTCCATCTCTACTCAATCCTGAAAACTGATTGCCACCACCTTGTTGAGGGCGTCCCTGGCCTCTGCCACCAGACTGTTGATGATGATGACTGGCGGCACTGTTGTATATGCATAGCTGCCACCCTGTTGTGGATAGTATTGACTTTGATGGGGCCCACGTGGTGGAGGATGTGCATGTTGATTCTGGTAGTATCCATGTGCCTGAGAATTTGACCTACCGTAATGGCTACTTGAACCATAAGATTGATCATATGATCTAGAAGGTGGGCCATGTGGGTGTGGGTCATACGGTTGATGATTCACATTTCTATCGGGCTTTACTTGTAAGTTGTTGGTGACGAGAGTCGGTGTGCAGCATCATCTCCAAGATGTCGGCTAGATGCAGCTCCATGAGGGTTATGGTTGTGGTTATTGTGCGGCATGTCGTTATGCCATGGCCTCCTTCCTGTATCTTCGTGCCATAGAATCGGATCGGGTTGAATATCATCCAGCGTTACAGTCCGCAGCAAAATGAAATGACATCTAAGATACAGAGCAAATTAAGGAAGTTTAGACTTTAGAGTATAAGGAGAAAGAGAAAGGTATGCTAGTCGTATTATAAATTGTATTTAACGAACTGGATAAACTTGGAATTTGAAATATTTTAAATGGGTGTATCTGTTATTATATATATACTATAAACTAGAATTACGACCCGCCGCATTTGCGGCGGGATTCTTTAGTTATAACTAAGTCGATTTAGGACGTGCACGTTATGTTGAACCAGTCAAACGGGAAAAAATAGACGATGTAAAAACATTCATCCACACATGCACGTTGCGTCGTGTTAACTCGCAAAGTTTAGAACAAAACGTGAAAAATGCTAAACCATAGACGCACGTTGCGATATTTTAAGTCACAAAATTCAGAACGAAGCATAAAGCGAAAAATTTGCGCAAAATGAAAACTATAAAGGACCAAAATTGAAAGTAAAAAAGTTGTGAGGATAGATTGCAAAAGATAAAAAGTTTTGTGTTAAAAATAAAAAAAAAATAGTTTTGAGTTAAAAGTAATTTATGAAATACTTTTGGTGAAAAATAAAAAAAAAAATCATATTTTTTTTGAAAAAGCCCTAAAGCCAAGGTTACAACAACTATATGCATAACCATTTTTTCTTTGAAAACCTCCCAAAGCCAAAATTACAACACATAAGTAAAAAAAATCAAAGTGGTTAAATCGCAAAAGATGGAAACGTTTGAATTAGAAGTAAAAAGTCAAATTAATCAAAGGGGTTAAAATACCAAAATTAAAACTTTAAACTTAAATTGTCAAAGATTAAAACTTTAGGGTTAAAAAGGAAAGAAAGATTAAAAAGTTTAAACTTAAATTGTCAAAGATTAAAATTTTAGGGTAAATTGTCAAAGATTAAAACTTTAGGGTTAAAAAGGAAACAAAGATTAGAAGTTTAAACTTAAACTGTCAAATATTAAAACTTTAGGAGGTAATTACTGTTTTCGTCCCTGAGGTTTGTAAAAAGTAACGGTTTCAGTGCATTAGTTTAAAAATTGCGATTTTAGTCCATTAGTTTCATTTTCGTAACCATTTCAGTCCACCAACTTAACTCCCATCCATTTGTTCTGTTAACTTTGGGTGAAATTACAAAATTGCCCCTATTAGGGCTGCAAACGAACCGAACGAACACGAACACGGCCTTGTTCGTGTTCGTTTGTTAAGGATTTCATGTGTTCACGAACAGTTCACGAACACTTACCGAACGAGATTTTTTGTTCGTGTTCGTTTGTTAAGGAAATGAACTTGTTCGTGTTCGTTTGTGTTCGTTTGTTAATTTAGGTACCGAACACAAACGAACGTTCATGAACGCACACGGACGCAAACGAACGCAAACAAACATTAATGAACATAAACAAACACAACGAACATATATTTACTTTCGAAGATGATCATAACAAAAAAACAATAAGTAGATCCACCCAAAATATACCAAGCTAATTATCCAAACTTGAGTAACTTAACATATAATTTTTATAAACTTAACTAACACAAAGTAGTGTCTCAAAACTTCATCTTAAACTTTAAGTCTCCATTTAATCCACCAAAAATAACCTTGAAATCGTCTATAACCAAAATAAACTTGAATTCGTCCAACCATCATCAAGTAAGCTCAACACGTATGACGTCTTCATCTTCCTACAACCGTTAAATAAAATAAGTATATTTCTTAAGAAGAAAACATATATAAAAGATGACATGATAAGAATATTACCTTCATTTTCTTTTTTCTTTCAACCCATAATAATGGCGATACCATTCGGCTCCACAAATCAACATATCTACTGTCTTAGTTCCTAAATAGGAACGATGCAGGTCAATAACTCTTCCACCAGCACTAAAGGCTGATTCCGAAGTAACGGTGGTGACTGGAATGACAAAGATATCAGCAGTTGGGCGCTGATAATGTTTAGGTTTTTTGTACTTTCAAACTTTCAATTGTATATTCTGGTGGACCTTAGGTGATAATGAAATATCTAACAAATAACCAATAAAATATAAGTTGGGCCATACCATACAATATAATATAATATAAGTTGGGTAATAAAATAAAATATGTATATATATATATATATATATATATATATATTCCTATACACAAACGAACGTAAACGAACACGTTACCGAACGTTCACGAACACAAATGAACGAACACGGCCTTTGTTCATGTTTGTTCATTTAACTAAACGAACAAAATTTTTTGTTCGTGTTCGTTCATTTATTAAACGAACGAACACAAACGAACTTCCCGCCGAACGGTTCATGAATTGTTCGCTGAAAGTTCAGTTCGTTTGCAGCCCTAGCCCGTATGGTTAATTAAAAAAAACGCTGGTCACAGGTTTCGAACCTGTGACGTTTGCTTTGAAATGCGATTGTTAAACCAATAGGCCATGTATCAAACTTGTGAATGAATTCAGATTGTTTACCTTATAACATTGCATATTCATCATCATCTTCCCCAAACCTTTCATCTTTATCAATGGCAGAAGCTACCATTAACAACCAACATCTTCAATTGAATCGCTGGAAAAGATGACTGTTGCAGCATAACAGCTTCAATTGAATCGCCGGAGAAGATGATTAGGGCCGCCGGAGATGAGGCGTGGTGGTGTGTGGCGGAGGCGGAGGTGTGGTGGTGTGTGGCGGAGGTGTGGCATGTGGCGGAGGTGTAGTAGTGTGTGACGAGGATGGTGGTGGTGTTTAGGCAGAGGTGGTTGCGATGTGGTGTGGTGGTGGTGTATGGCGTAGGTGGTTGTGTGTGGCGGAGGTGGTTGTGGTGTGGCGGAGGTAGTTGTGGTGTGGCAGAAGTGGTTTAGGGTTAATGGTGGCTTCTGCCATTGATAAAGATGAAAGGTTTGGGGAAGATGATGATGAATATGCAATGTTGTAAACAATTTGAATTCATTCACAAGTTTGATACATGGCCTATTGGTTTAACAATCGCATTTCAAAGCAAAGGTCACAGGTTCGAAACCTGTGACCAACGTTTTTTTTAATTAAACCATAGGGGCAATTTTGTAATTTCACCCAAAGTTAACAGAATAAATGGATGGGAGTTAAGTTGGTGGACTGAAATGTTTACGAAAATGAAACTAATGGACTGAAATCGCAATTTTTAAACTAATGGACTGAAACCGTTATTTTTGACAAACCTTAGGGACGAAAACAGTAATTAACTCAAACTTTAGGGTTAAAAAAAATTTCCATTTTTTTTTTGAAAGACTCCCAATGCCCAACTTACAACACATATATGCACTAACATCTTGCTTATTTATAGTGTTTAATATGTTATTTTGTCATATCAAGTAAGTTTGGCCTCTCAACTTTGGTATTAACCAACTTTAGCCCGTCGAGTTTAATAATAACATGTTTAGCCTCTTAACTTTAATAATAAACAACTTTAGCCCTTCAATTTTATTAATAAACAACATTTAATTTAACAATAAACAACTTAAGCCCCTCAATTTAAATAGTAAACAACTTTAGCCCCTCAACTTTAACAATGACATGTTTAGCTCCTTTTAACAATGATATATTTAGCACCTCAACTAAAACATTAAACATGTTTAACTCTCGCGATTTACTTATTTTTTATCTATGTTTCGAACCCCCTGCAGAGCCCAAGTGGTAACCCACTAGTTAACTATTATAGTTGGATAAATATGAATATATAATATTATACAAGTTTTATGGTAATATGGAATTGGCCGGCAGAAATATTATTGAATATAAGCCAAGACCAAAATTCTCATTTCAAGCTAAGAATATAAGCCAAGACTAAAATTCTCATTTCAAGCTAAGAAATGACATGATACACCACACCAATTACCTTCTTTGGTAGTTTGACCCCTGCAGCCTGCAGGTGGTCGAGATATATGTTTATAATAATCCGGAACTTTGTATATAGCACATCTGAAATAGTAAAAAGAAAATTAATGAACTTTGTAACATAGCATAAGCCCAATAAGTGATAACAAAAGGCGTTTTTGAAGTTTACATGACTTGATTGTCCATGATATCATCCATCCTGTCAACAGGTGAGGTGAAAACCGGAGGACATGGATCTCCAGCACAAAGGGATAAATAACCATTTATCGTGTTGGTTACAGGCCCCAAATAGATCACTCTAAATATACACACAATTTACGTATGTATGTATATTATATGTAACTGAATGTGCAGACGATTTACAAAATGAAGTTGGTTAATTTATTCATTAACTGAGGCCTATATATAGCCTTTACAACAGAGAACACGTGAGAATAAAAAACAATAAAATATTATGCCCTACCTAAAGAACCGGTAAACAAGTGACTCCAACGTTCACCTAAAGTTTCGGTCAAACTATTAACAAATCAAAACACTAAATCAACGTGTATAATATGGATTTTTCAGCTGCAAGTTGGAGCCAAATCTGACCCGTATCCGTAAACACTTAACCATATTAACCGTGACCCGATAACGCACCGACCCGTGACCCATAAACAAACCCGAATAATCCAACAATCACCCCCTTAATCGGTGTTTGTTTACGCCTTCACCGCAGCGCCGAATCACCTCGGTTTCAAACCATCACGACTTTTTACCGGACACCCCGACCACCACCGGTCACGCCCAAAGTCAACTCGGTTCAACCCGAATTAAAACACCACGCTCGTAACATGTAACATGGCATAACGTTGGAACCGTCCATTCACATCTTGACTCATCACGGATCAACGACCCACCCGGTCACATCCGAGTCACCCGATTTGAACTCCAACACCATAATGTTACACCGTGTTTTTTTCTTTCATTACCTTTTTCCGATCAACCTTGTTCAAGAGGCCTCTCCACCGACCAAGAAAACAAACCACCCGTTTTAACGTTTTCTCAACTTGCCAAACGAGACGAATCCAAAGCCACCTGCTTTGACGGATCCATTCTGCCCGCTTTTCACGCACTACGCCGGTCTCCTCTTATCACGAACAACTCGATCAAGGCACCTGCGACACCATCTACTGTTATCACCGGTTATGTAACAGCCGCGCAAACCTGCAACTAACAACCGAACAGCCTAGTATCTTAACAGCCACGAACACCGATGTTCATCACGGTCACCCCCGTCATCTCAACCGGTTCTTACCCGCAACAACGGTTGACGCGAACACCATAACGTCTTCGTCTAACGCTGCAACACAGTCCCGAACAGCCACCGAACACAAGTGTTTATCACCGGTCACCCCGTCGTCATAACCGGTACGTCTACCACAACAACGACCGACCGAAACACCTTAACGCGTCCGTCTTCTACTGTTAAGCGATCTGAAAACAGCCACCTGCCGTCTCGAACCTCCTTCTACGCCTGCCCTCCACCGACCGACACACCCGCAGACGGCGGAGGCTTCCCCGATACGAGCCCTAGGCTCTGATACCAAACGTTGGTTACAGGCCCCAAATAGATCACTCTAAATATACACACAATTTACGTATGTATGTATATTATATGTAACTGAATGTGCAGACGATTTACAAAATGAAGTTGGTTAATTTATTCATTAACTGAGGCCTATATATAGCCTTTACAACAGAGAACACGTGAGAATAAAAAACAATAAAATATTATGCCCTACCTAAAGAACCGGTAAACAAGTGACTCCAACGTTCACCTAAAGTTTCGGTCAAACTATTAACAAATCAAAACACTAAATCAACGTGTATAATATGGATTTTTCAGCTGCAAGTTGGAGCCAAATCTGACCCGTATCCGTAAACACTTAACCATATTAACCGTGACCCGATAACGCACCGACCCGTGACCCATAAACAAACCCGAATAATCCAACATATCGCGCCACTACACCGTGCACACACGCCCAAATTAAATCAGAGGATAATATCGTAGCATGAAAGTAAACCAAGAATAAGACATTTGAACACAAACCTTGCCGATGGGTCAATTTGTTCTTTGACTTTAACCCTTTTCAACTTTAGTCCTCTATACTTTTCATCTTTTCAAGTTTTTTGTTCTATGTTTCGTTTAAAATTTGGCGGGTCAATACGCTGCAACGTGTGTGATGAAACACTGGTTAACACATATGCTAACCAGCTGGGTCGTCTCGTATGTAGGCTTCAATCTCCTTCTCTACTCGCCGATGACTGATATCCTGCAAAACAGAACACCGGTGATTCGCCACAAAGAAGAGAATAGGGGGTTCTCCTTGTGACCACCCTCCGGCGTAAGAATAAGTACTGTTCTGAGGAGAAATAATGTGCGTTGTAGGTGAAATGTAAGGAGAGCAGAATGTTCTACCTGAATGATGAAGTGTCCTATTTATAGCCGAAGGGTGAAGGAGGGAGGAGAGGCCTTGCCAGCTGCTACCGGGTGCCAGCTGTCCAACCAAGGGGAATATCCTATTGGTCTCCACTGTTGTGGTCAGGATAGTGGATGACGTGGCGTGCCGTTATTTGTCCAGGTAGGAGGATTAGTGCTGCAGCTGTCGGCCTGTCCTTAGATCGTGTCGCAGGTCTACATGGCGTCCGATTAATGGTGACACGTGTTGTCCTTTTTGTCTGGAGGAGCATCTTTTGGTGCCACCTTGATGTCTTCCAGAAGCTTCTGGATTCGCTTGCTGATGTGGGCGCCATGTCGGATAAAAAAGAAGGTGTGGTCCCTGCCATGTGTGCATGGAATTGGGACCATACCTCTTCAAGTCCCCCCAGTCCAGTGTGCCTTCTAGTTGAGTTTATCGTCTAGGAGGGATTCTAGACTCATAAGGGTAGTGGTTTTGTTGTTTATCTTTGTAAGGCACATGAAGACAGTCTTGCAAAGTTGAGCCAAAACGGCGCATGGCGCATGATGGTAGCCTTGCAAAGTTGAGCCAGAACGGCGCATGGCGCATGATGGGAGCCTTGCAAAGTTGAGCCAGAATGGCGCATGGCATGGTAGCCATACAAAGTTGAGCCAGAACGGCGCATGGGGCATGATGGTAGCCTTGCAAAGTTGAGCCAGAACGGCGCATGGGGCATGATGGTAGCCTTGCAAAGCTGAGCCAGAACGGCGCATGATGGTAGCCTTGCAAAGTTGAGCCAAAACGGCGCATGGTGCATTATGGTAGCCTTGCAAAGTTGAGCCAAAACAGCGCATGGCGCATGAAGGTAGCCTTGTGAAGTTGAACCAAAACGATGCATGGCGCATGATGGTAGCTTTGTGAAGTTGAGCATAAACGGCGCATGATGGCAGCTTTGCAAAGTTTGAGCCAAAACGACGCATGGCGTGTGTTGGCAACTTCACTTTTTGGAGGTTTCTTCCAAGGGAAGTTTCTTTTTGGAGATTAGGACAACTGATATGACTGACGTTTCATCTGAGGTGGCTGTCTTTTCGTAGACGTGAATAGTTGCTTTTTCAGAACTGTCAGGCACGTTTTCGCCGTCTGTCAGGCGCGTGGCGGCCACGCGCCCTAAAGTGGAGGCAACGGTTATTCTCTCTCCTGACGTGTCAGCTCCTTAGTGGGTGTATCCCTGTCTCCCTGACGGTCCACTAACCATCGCATTTAATGCGATGGTTATAAATATCAGGCGGTTATCATCTTTCCACACTTCCTCTCCATTTTCAAAATTCAAACTCCCATTTTTTTGAAATCTTCACTGGATCCTCTCCTTTTTCTCATTTTTCGTTGAACATGACTCCTGCCCCAAAATCCAACACTACTACAAAGAAGAGTAAGTACAAGCCGAAGAATCCACCAGGGCCAGATCAAGCAGTTATTGGTTGGAGAGATGATGAACTCAATAATCGGATTCAGAACTTTGGTCTTTCTTCTGATTAGGGTGTTCAGTTTCCGACTCCGAACTCCACTGCTCTTGATGCCCCTCCGGAGTACATGTCGTTGTATGCCGATTTCTTCCGGGAAGGGAACTTTCGCCTCCCGATGTCAAAGTCCATAGGAGAAGTGCTGACTGGTTATGGTTTACATATTTCCCAAATAAGTGCCCTGGGTTTACCCCGAGTTACCCATTTTGAATTTATATGCCGTGCTAACCGTGTTGAGCCAAGTTTCAAAAAGTTTAATGTTTTTTACTTTGTCACTTACACCGGTGGTTTTTATTCTTTTAACTCTCGTACCACTGGGGTTGACCCTTGTAGCCGGGATCCACCAAAGAGTCTCCACGAATGGAAACAAAAGTTTTTCTATATCCGCCGTGGCGTCATTCCCCTTGATATCCATTACAGGGCTGAGAGTGAAGGAGTTCCACGTGTGAACGTGTCAGTGGATTTTACTGAGCAAGAGTGGTACAAGGTTTTGACTCGGAAGGTCACTCCTATCATCCAACTTGAAGAGAGGGCTCTGGTTGTTGCCAGGATGAGCATGTTATGGGCTCCCCAAAACCCTAGGGGTTTTCCGATTTATGGGTACCAAGGGAAAGGTAACATTGTTATTGATTCCTTTGATTTTTCCTTTATTTTCGTTAAATGTCCCTCAACATCTTCCTATGTTTTGCAGCAGGATACAGTTTGATGAATGTGTTCGATCCTAAGGCCGGTGGTGCCATGGTTGTTGCTGCGTTGCCTGAAGGGAGGCCCGTGTGGGTTGACCAGATAAGAAATAATTTCTTGCACCCTACAGGCGAAAGCATGGCTACTTATGCCAACACTGTCTTAGGTGAAGATGATGGGGATGATATTGACGTTGATTCTGTTCCTACTCGGGGGGGGGGGGGGGAGGTCATCATCCTTTCGAGTGAAGGGTCTGATGAGTCGCATCAAGATCTAATCCATCGTTCCGCGCGTGCAGGTACACAACGAGGGACTGTTCATGAACCTGTTGCTGACGATGTTGAAACTCCTGCCGAGAATCCTCAGAGTGATACTGCTGAGCAATTAGAGACCTAGAAGAAAAGGAAGAAGGATAAGACTGAGGAGAAGAAGGCTGAGGAACCAGTGGCTGAGACACCTCGTAAGCGTCCTTCTACCTCCTCTTTCTTGGACTATGTTGTCGTATCTGACACGCTATTTGGATTAGACGCGGGAGCTAAGCGTTCTGTGCGTGATCCTGATGATGATGCCACCTTGACGGAGATAATGAAAAGGAAAAAAGCTCTTGAGGACAAGAAGAAAGAGCTTGATGCACAAAGAAAGAGTTTGATGCACAAAGGAAAAAAAAACCTCTTCAGTGTGTGTATGGTTTAATGTTTTTTGTCTGCTTTTCCTATTTGACAGGTCCGTCGCAACGCGTCTATTATTCTTCGTTTGACAAGTTCGTTCTAATGTGCGGGTCCTAAATTGACTTAGTTTTTTCTTTCTACGTTTTACATTTCGGTCTAATTTATTCGCATTAACATACCGCAACGGGTGTGCATGATTCAATGATTTTACATCCGTTTTTCGTTTAGAGTTATTTTTAATCTTTTTATTTATTTTATTTTATGAGCTCTTCTGTTGTTGGTGATGTGGCATTGGACTACTTGGCACGATTTTACACACGTGTTTAACCTATTAATTTTTTTACTAAAAACAATTTGTTTCAAGTTTACCCCTATACTTCCTTTACTTAGGCCATCCGTAGTCATAAGACCCTTTTGGGGGCGTTATGCGACATGTGGCATGCCGTGTCACCACTGGGCTTTATGGGGCGTTATGCAAGTTGAGGCCATAGTCATTAGGAGTGTTCAAAAAACTCGTGGCTCGCAGCTCGCTCGAAAAAAGCTTGAAGAAAGCTCGACTCAAAATTGGCTCGGTTGTAAACGAGCCAGCTCGGCTCGGCTCGGCTCGGTTTGTAAATGAGCCGAGCTCGAGCTTGGTTTGGCTCGACTCGTGAGCTGTCTCGATAAGGTTTACATCCTTCATTTTTTTTGTCCCACATCGCTTAGAAAACAAAAACTAAGGGAGTATCTCCCCTATAAAAGAAGGTAAAGACAATATACAATGTGAATTAACTATTTATACTTGCATATTTAAACATATGGTAAATTAAATGCCAATTATGGCTCTTAGTATATGAAGAAATTCATTTTTAAGGGCTTTTTAAGTAGTAAATTTTGTCGTTCTTTATTAGTTCAAGCCGAGCCGAGCTAGCTCGAATTCTAATCAAGTCAAGTTCGAGCCTCAAATCTCAGCTCGATTTGAAATTCGAGCTCGAGCCGAGCCGGCTCGAATCGAGTTCGAGCCGAGCTCGAGCTGTGTCTAGCTCGGCTCGACTCGGCTCGGCTCGTTTACAGCCATAGTAGTCATAAAGCCCCTTTATCATCATTACTCAATTATTTTAGTTTTCATTTTTTAATTAATTTCTAAGTTTTTTAAAATTAAAAATCATTGCATTAAATAAAAAACAATACATTGAAATTAAAAAAAAATGGTAAAGAAAAAAAAACGTTACACCTAAAAAGATAAATTTATTCTTCGTCTTCATTGTCGTTCTTTCTTTCTTCCTCTTCGTTTTCTCCAGCATCCAAACCTACGTCTTCAAAGTTCCAGTCTTCGAATTCCTCAACTTATTCTTCCTCGGAATCTTCTTCGTCGTCTGACGTGCTGTCGTGGTCACAATCAAATTTAATCCAAATACTACTAAACAGATAGTGGGTATCGAACACAGGGAGTTGTGGAATATGCGTTATTTGAAGGTTTATCTAAGTTAACTAAATTGAGCTAATTGCAAGAAAATAAAGTTCAAGAGTTGATTTGATTGATTTGAGTTTTAAAACTAAGATTACTAGTCTAATTGCAAAATGAAAGTATTGGTTGTAAACAAATTAGAGACAAATGACCATCTTTAGTTTCCGGTTTGCTTTGACGTTTATGCTTTCATTCCACTAGAAAGAACTACATAGACATAGTTCATGTATGATTAACTGCAGTGATGAAAGGGAACTAAGTACTTAGATTCCTAGAACGTGAGGTTGTTACCTGATGATCAATCAACCCTTACCCAAGCCTAATTATACCCATGACATCTCGATTGCCAACGGCACCATGAACGTACGGTTTCTAATTAGTTTAACATAAGAATCAACAAGTTACTAACAATCAATCACACACCATAACAAGCAATTCAATTAAGATAAAGATTGTTATTCTAGAAATAAGGAAATAAACATAAAGTTTCATGCAAACCTTCAACAACCAAAGATAGTCATAAAGTACTTAGCCACTCATGGCTTGAACAAACATTGTCAAACAAGTTTCAATCTTCAAAAACAATTCCAACATCAAAAACTAATGATTCAAGATTGTTCCAAGCTCCAAGTAGTCTCCAAATTGCTCCCAAAATCGTTCACAAGTGTTGTGTAACCGAAAACACATGATAGGACACCATAAATCATCTTGAAAGGGCCATTAAATGCAGAAGTTACAAATTGGGAATGGTCGGCGCCGTAAGCTACGCTAAGCGCCGTAACTTACGGAGGTCAAAAAGTCCGGAAAGTCAACTCTGTGCCGTAAGCTACGCTAGGTACCGTAGCTTACGGCACCCAACATTCCCTTACGGCTCCTGGAGACTGCCTTACGGCAGGTTTTTTTTATCAAATGTGAAGGGCCGTAATCTACGGCAGAGGCCGTAGGCTACGACACTGTATGTGTCTTTTTCTTCATTTCTTCATTAAAACTTGATTTCTTCACATCTTGATTATGCCAACTTCCCACATCCATCTAAGCTTCCTAAATCCCGCATTTCAAGCACTTTAGCACCTGTAACATCAAACATCTAGTGGTTACCAAATTCAAGCAATTAACCGTACAAAGTATGGGATTTTAATCTCTTTAAAGGCCTTAAGGGTTGTCCTACGGACCACCCGTCATCGTCACCGTTGTATCGCATTGGGCGAATCGCCCAAGCATGCTCAACCAAATCCGCCTTCAACGTGTTATGTATTTCCTTAGATCGCAATAGTTGAGCATTTGCGAGTCTCTCTTCCATTGTTGCTTGGGTTCCTTCGACTAAATCTCCCGGAATATAGTTTTGGCATATCGCTCTTCCATCATCCTCTATGATCATATTATGCAAAATGATGCAAGCATACATGGTCATTCATATTCTATCCTTATGCCACATGCGACACGGATTTCTAATAAAATGCCATCGTTGCTGTAGAACCCCAAAACACCTCTCGATATCCTTTCTCGAAGACTCTTGTAATTTTTTAAAATACTTTCTTTTCTCATCGAACGTTTCAGAAAACATTTTAACAATAATCGAATACTCTGGGTATATACCATCGCCCAAATAGTAGCCATGCTCGTAGTCGTTCCTGTTCGCATGAAAACTGGCCTTTGGTATAGTTCCAGAAATGTAGCTCTCTAATAATGGTGAAGCCTCTAACGTATTAATATCGTTAAAACACCCGGCTACACCAAAGAAGGCCGACCGAATCCAAAGGTCGTATGACGCAACAACTTGTAACACCAAAGTTGGCCCTTTTTGATCACCCCGTGTACGTTGACCTCGCCATGCAGTTGGACAATTATACCAACGCCATTGACAACAATCCAAGCTACCAATCAGGCCAGGTATTCCATGCTTTTCTAGATGCACCTCATATATTTGTTGAAGGTCGTTCCAAGTGGGATTTCTCAAATAACGTTTTCCATATAACTGGCATATACCTAAAATATAATTTAATATATAAAAGTTTTACTAGTAAGCTACTAAAAAAAGTAAATATATAAAAGTAAATAAATAAAAGTTAATAAAAAATACCATAGCAAAAATGTTCCAAGCAATCTCGAGTTGTTTTCTCCCCCATCTTCAAGTACTCGTCGTTGATGCCGTACGTGTTTTCGTAGGCTAATATGCGTAAGGCGGATGTGACCTTTTGAATTGAGGTGAAGCCTAAATATCCTCGCGTGTCCATTATTTGCATAAAGAAATCATACTTATCTTCCAAATCATTATTAATGCGCAAAAATAATCTTTGGCTCATCCGAAAACGCCGTCTAAAAACATTGGGTTCGTGAACCGGCGTCACATCAAAATAGTTTTTCATCAAACTCTCGTTCGTGGCTTCACGATCTCGCAAGATATAGGTGCGCCGCAAAATGGGTCGTGGAGGGGGGAGTAGGCCGAACGTGCTCAAATGCTTGTATCACAAGAGTACATGCACTCGTAACCGCTTCTTCCTCCTCCGCATCTTCTTCAGGTGAAAAAAATCTTCGGTAAATCTCGGTGAAGGAGTCTTCCGATAGGGAACCCATTTTTTTAATAGGTTGGGAGTAGATTCAACACTTTTTAAAAAATATATAGAGAAGGAGAGAATAATATACGATGAATTGTAAAAAAAAATGGAAGAGTTGGGAGTTATTTATAGAGTGAAATCAAAAAAGTTGATTGTTTTTTAAATTACGACCGTTCAACGGTCAAAAAATCAAATTAAACCAAACATGGCGCCGCTATGAAGGTCGCGCCCCACCCCTCTTTTTCCTTCATAACGCCCCGCGTGGTGGTGTTTGGCAGCGCCGTTGGGCGCTATGGCCACTCATACCGCCCCATTACAGGGGACTTAAAAAAACTATTTTTACATGCATATTTTTATGTACGTGTCGGTATGAATTCGATTTTCTCTATTCGATATAAACTTTTTCTGGAAATAAGTCAGATCAAATATAATATGCTTTTGTTTAAAAAAACATTTTTACGTCCATACTTATATGTACGTTTTGGTATAAATTCGAGTTGGTGTATGTTTCAACGTAAACTTTTTTTGGGAAAGGAGTGGGGTCAAATATAATATGCTTCCTTAATTATTATATGAATGTTTCGCAAATTTTGTTTCGAACCGAGTGGAGTCAAATTGTGTTTTCTTTTTTCCCTTAATTTCCAAAAGTTCTAATTAATCTCTTTCGATTATACATGTCAGTTTTTCTGTTATACCTGTTATGTTTTCTATGATATGTCGAAATAGACGTTTTCATATGGTTAACACATCACATAATGTTTGAACTAATTCATTCGATGTTTGCGATGTACCCGCACCACAATGCGCACAGGTTTTATTGCTAGTTTTAAGTTAAAAAGGTGTTGCTTGGAATCTTTGAGAGTAATATGTCTGCCTAAAAGAACTAATTCACAAATGCCTATTATGTTGAAGACATATTACGCATTTAGGAATCAGTTTTTCTTTTCCCTTTTCGCCAATTACTCCCAAATAGTATTAGGGGCGTTTGGTTCGTGGAATGTTTTGGAATTGGAATTTGTATAGGAATTAGAATTTGAAGGAATTGGATTTGGAATTTAAACATTCCAATTGGAATTGGAAATTGTTGGAATTGGAATCTCAATTCCATTTTTGTTGTGTTTGGTTGTCAAATGAATTGGAATCCATCACCCCGGCACCCACAACCACTAGTACGTGTCGTAAAGGTTCGGGTCAAAGCGGTTCGATTCGAAACGGTACGGGTCGAAACGGTACGGGTCAAAACGGACGCGTCGAAACGGTATAGGTCGAAACGTTACGGTTCAAAACCGTTTATAAAGGATTATTTTGTGTGTTTTGGTCTTATATGTGAGTCGACATGTATATATTAATGATAGTAAACCATTTTTATTTTCAGCCATATGAATGTTTGGCCATACATGAGCAGAGGATGTGACCAACTCCACTTTCGCCATCGAAACGTTACGGGTCGAAACTGTTCGCGTCGAAACGGTACGAGTCGAAACGGTTCGGATCGAAACCAGTATGGGTCAAAACGGTACGGGCTGAAACGGTGCGGGTCGAAACGGTCGAAGATTCCAATGAAATTACTTTAATTCCTTCACATATAGGAAGGATTTTGAATTCTTTAGTTAAAGGAATTTAAAGGAACTCATGCCTAATTCCAATTCCAATTCCATTGTCAACCAAACACATGAAGATTGGAATTGAGATTCCAATTCCATCAAATTCTGTGAACCAAACATCTTAACAGATGGAATTCAAATTCCAATTCCCTTAAATTCTATTGAATTCATGCGAACCAAACGCCCCCTTAATATCACCGTATTACGCCTTATGGTGTACTCAATTCCGAAGAATCAACATGTATTTCTCTGTATATGGTCCATTTGTTAACTATTAATTAGTGAAAAACCAAAACTCATGTCTTATAATACTTCTGACCAGTCAAATAACCTCTTAGTAATATCATTAAAATCTTCTAAACCCATAAATGTTCATTCATTCATAATAATAACTAGTTTTTTAATATCGCGCGTTGCGTCGAAACATAGCAAATCTATATACTATATAATAAAAGAAACCACTTTAGGGACACTTGTCATTATTCTAGACCATCCTTAATTGTAGATAATTATTATTTAATTTAAATTATTAAATATTAATTAAATTAAATTAATATAACTTAACTTCAAACCGTACTCATTTATCCAAATTTTATTTTCAAATTCAAATTTTTAGTTATAAGGAATACTAATTTAATAACAAAAATTAATTCTTACTGATAATCAATAATCTATACCAAAAATTCATACTAATGAGCAGGTATAGATAATTAAACCATCTACTTTTGGGTACAGTTCAAAATATCCATAGATTATAATCTTTCTTTTCGTATTCAATATCAATACCCAAAAATCCAGATCCATATACAAACAAAACATATTATCGTGCGTACTCTTTCTTATATACCATACTAGGTTAGAACCCCGTATATTACACGGGTTGAGAAAAATAAATATAGTTAACATATGATGCAAATTATAATATATGATGCAAAATGATAATAATACTAACAATAACAACAACAACAATAATAAAAGTATTTTATGTGGTTTGGTAGATAATTTCTAAGAAAACATTTATCACACTTCATGATAGCGTTAGGTTATAAACCGATTATCTTTTATGTAGTTTCATTTATGTAACATCCAGATATTAAAACTACATATTACTAATAATACATTTACCACGAAGGTAATAATAATAAAATCATAAATGAATTATTTAAGGTTCTTATAGATATAATTTTTTATTATTTAATATATAAAATTATGTTTACTCAACACGTGTACTAAATGAGGTTTTTAAAAATATATTGATTTTTTATTTAGTATATAAAGTTACATTTATTAAACCTGTGTAATACACGGGGTTCTAACCTAGTGATAATGTAAAACAAATGTAATTTGAAAATAAAGCATGTTGTTTAAAAAGTCAAACCATTAGAACGATTTAGTTTATCATCGTACTCTTTTATAATACCAAATAAATACTTTATTTTGAGTATAACCCCGTTTTTAATAAAACTTATAATAGAATGTCAGGGAAACAAATCAAGCACAACTACGTAATTAAATTTCGAGAAAAAAAGTTATAAACCTAACTTATTAAAGCAGTATCAAATTAATCGATAAATTAATATATGTTAAAAAAACAATTATTAAAAAAATAAAGAAAATATATGTTAAAAAAAGAAAAATATGTTATTAAAAGTAAATATAATAATAAACGATTTTATTATAATATATTAAATAATAAAATAATAAAAAACTATGTATTATAATAAAAATAAATTTACTATTCATCGTCCCTCGAAAACAATATATATATATATATACTAGGTCAGAACCCCGTGTATATTACACGGGTAGAATAAATGCAATTTATATATTAAATAAAAAATAATATATTTTTTAAAACCTCATTTATTATATGTGTTGAATAAATATGATTTTATATATTAAATAATAAAAAAATTATATCTTTAAAAACTTCGTGTATTATGCGGGTTAATTAAATGTAATTTTATATACCAAGCAATAAAAAGTTATATATTTAAAAAAAAAAACCTTGTGTATTCATGGGTGGAAGAAATATAACTTTATATACTAAATAATATAAAAGTTATATTTTAATAAAACTTTTGTATTGTACAGGTTGAATAAATCTAATTTTATATAGCAAAAAATAATAAAAAAGTTAATAAAACTTGTGTATTAAACGGGTTTATCTATTGTTAAAAAAAACGTTCTAAATCAAAATGGATTTTTTTATTATTTTCTAAATTACATTAATACTATTTTAAATTTTTGGTTTGATAATATCAAAGTTACATTTTAAAAAAACTCCGTGTATTTTACGGGTTAAATAAATCTAATATTATATAGCAAATAATAAAAAAAATTATATCTTTAAAAACCATTTGTATTACACGGATTTATCTATTGTTAAAAAAATATTTCTAAATCAAAATGGATTTTTTTTATTTTTTAAATTAGGTTAATACTATTTTAAATTTTTGGTTTGATCATATAAAAGTTATATTTTAAAAAAAATCCAAATTTTTATGTTCAAAATCATTTATCCAAGTGTAATATATCCTTTGAAAATCATTATTTCTTTTTCACAAACCGTAATTTCTCAATTAAAGTTTTGATTATCATCTGAATGATAAATGATGATGATAATAATAAACATTCATCATGTGATAACTGATTTTTTTTATTCATTAACGAATTCTAAATAAATAAATATATAATTTTACAACTCTTTTCACTTAAAGGAATTAAAATCAAATTTATGCCAATAATTTAGAGTTGATAAGATTTTTATGATTTTAATTTAATAATAATTATCTACAATTAAGAATGGTCTAGAATAATGACAAATGTCCATTAATTGGTTTCTTTTATTATATAGTATATATATATATATATATATATAATATAATATAATTGTTGTGTTAATATACAAAATTTCATATCATACCCTTTTTGAGTTTTTGACTCCACCCACTTAAAAACTTTACAATCATGCACAAAACTTTATAAAATAATATAATATTACACAAAATTAGCTTCTTTCTAATATCATAATAATATCAATGAAACAAGAATCTTGATTCCACCTCACTCCTTGTCACCCTCACACATCTTGCCATTTGGATACCTGAAATAAATCATATTCCACCCCATTCATCATCTTCTTCAAAACCCCCAAATTAGCAGAAATCAGACAATGTGGGTTCAGAAAACCATCAAGAACAGAAAAACCCTTGATTATTTTGCAAATTCTAAGTGGGCTTTCAATCTTTCTTCTCTCCGACGGTTTACGACGGTGCAACCGCCGGAGCTTCCGCCGTTTGACTACCAGCCGGTGGCGTACAATGGGCCCTCAGCCGATGAAGTGTTTGAGAAGAGAAAGAAGTATCTTGGCCCATCTCTGTTTCATTATTATCAGAAGCCAGTAATATTCTTTCTTTTGTTGTTAATAATTATTATGTGATTACATGCATGTACGTTCATATGTCATGTGTGTATATGTGTAGGGCCGGCTTAATCTTTTTCTTTTTGGGGGTTAAAAGTGGATTTTAAAATCGGGTGTTTTTCATAAATGAAAACTTGTTTTGCTTAGGATTTAGCAATTAACACATGGGAATATGATAACAAGCAATTTTTGTATATGGGTTCTAAAAAGCACAAGATAACACAATTTCAATAGGAAATTCGAGAGATTGAGAGCTCAAGGAGTTATGATTGTTTAGGAAGAAATATCAATCAAACATAGTCAAACCATAAAAGAATTAGGGGCTTTAAATATGGGCCCAAAGAACGCGCCGCTTGCGGTATGCGCATATAATGTATATATGTGTGGGCCCTCGCGGGAGGAGGGGGGGGGGGAGTGAAAGTGCGCTAATTAATTTTAATGTTATTTTACTAATTTCGCGAAAATAACGTTAAAAAGCGAGGGACGGTTAATTAATCATGCATCATGTGGTGGCATTGATGGCCGAAAGACAAGGGGATACATGCACTAATCGGCTTGTCTCAATTGCTGAGTGTTATGTACCTCATGTCCAAGGCTTGATGCAAAACTACTATCGAGTCGGGGTCTCACTGGAAGCAGTCTCTCTATTCCTACAGGGGTAGAGGTAAGGTTGTCTACATCTTACCCTCCCAGACCCTACCTTAGCTTTGCAATTGGTGGGATTTATTGAAGTATGATGATGATGAAATATGGGCCCAAAGCTTAAACATAATTTTAGTAGAAAATTCAAGAGATTAGGATCTAGGAGCAGAGGGAGTTGTGACTGAAGTAGAAGAATTGAATATTAATCAAAGGTAGTCAAACCGTAAAAAAAAATAGGGCTTTAAATTATGGTCCCAAGCTTCAGCTTATTTTTGTACCGTCAATCCCGGTATTTTAGAAGATCCTTAAAAATGCTGACTTTTTTTTTGCCTAAATGTTTATGTTTAAATTAGTTGAATGAATTTACCTAGGAAACTGTATTATGTGTATTTGAGAGGTTAAATTTGATGTTTGAAACTCCATATGTGTTCTTGCATTTGATTCAGTTGCAAAGATTTTTGTTGACTTTATTATTGGTCAACTGATGGTATTGTTTCACTATCATTGCAGCTCAATATAGTTGAAGGGAAGATGCAGTATTTGTTTGATGAAAACGGGAAGCGTTATCTTGATGCATTTGCCGGGATAGTTACAGTTTCTTGCGGTCACTGTCATCCTGAAATTTTGAGTGCTATTGAAGCACAAAACAAGCTTCTTCAGCATGCTACAACTATATATTTACACCATGCGATTGCTGATTTTGCAGAGGGGTTAGCTGCAAAAATGCCCGGAAATCTAAAGGTCGTTTCTATGTTTATAAATACACTTTTTTATGTCATTAGGTTCTATGTTACAAGCATAGTTGTTAATAGCAAATAGCGACAAATAGCGACAAGGGACCTATATGCTACATAGCGAATAGCGACCGCTATTTTATATATAGCGATACACTAGAAAAAGAATTTTGAAAATTTTTATATGTATGTTATATCAAAATACTTTGGTACATATGCTATTTTACATGTATATTTAACAAAAACCTATAAATCCAGCTATTTTATAGCTATATCTAATTGCTATTTACATAAATAAAAAACCCTAACTGTTGCTATTCACGCTATTGGGTCGCTATGACCCAAATAGCGCGCTGTAGCGGTCGCTATAGCCGCTGTTGACAACTATGGTTACAAGAACCTGCTGCTTAATATTTTTTAAAAATTTTATATTTATAATAATGTAAGATGTATGTAGCAGGTGGTGTATTTTGTGAATTCTGGAACTGAAGCAAATGAGCTGGCTATGCTGATGGCACGACTGTACAGTGGTAATCTTGGGATGGTTGCTTTGAGAAACGCTTATCATGGTGGAAGTGCTGCTACTATTGGACTCACAGCTTTGAACACGTGGAAGTACCCGATACCACAGGTGTTTCTACTCACTATATCTTCAAAAGCCTAGGTATTTAACTAAATGCCATGGGTATAAATGACAAATATGGATGGGTCGGGTAACGTGTCAAACTGGTTCGGGCCAAACAAGTATGCATTTTGATCTTAAAACATTTTGTGAATTTTATTAACTTCTGATGGGCCATATATGATTATGAAAACAATACTGTCTTTTGTCCCAATAATAAACTATTCTTTGGTGAATGTTTTATGATACTAGATACCGTAATTTTGACTCGTTCAACCTGTTTGCATTTCAACAAACAATTTTTAGCTTTACCCATTTGACCCATTAAAGAAAAGTTAAACCCAATTTTTACCCAAATCAGGCATTTTTAGCAAATGGGTCAAAATTCAGGTGTCCAGTTATTGGCTTATTTTAGCACAGTAGAAAGCCTTGCAATTATACACTTTTAGCGATTTTGTTTGCTTATTATTACTCTACTTATGGACTTAATTATTGCTTGTTTCGACTCCAAAATATTTAAATATTGCACAAACTCCGTTTATTTTTTATTTAAATTAAGCATGCATATTATGTGGAATTTTGAAGGGTGAAATTCATCATGTTGTAAACCCAAACCCCTACCGTGGAGTGTTCGGCTCTGATGCTAGTCTATATGCTCAAGATGTACAAGATCACATCGATCATGGCACGTCAGGACAAGTTGCTGGATTTATCTCTGAAACCATTCAGGTTACTTTTAAATTAAAATCGTGTTTTATATTTATGTCGAATTTTTAAGATTATTTGTCAAGTTAGAATCTTGATTCAACTTTAGGGAGTTGGCGGAGCGGTTGAACTGGCACCTGGATACTTGAAACTGGTATATGAAATGATACGTAAAGCGGGCGGTGTTTGCATTGCTGATGAAGTTCAAACCGGATTTGGTCGCACAGGAAGCCATTACTGGGGGTTTCAAACCCAAGATGTGATTCCTGATATCGTCACTATGGCTAAGGTAACATCTCATCATTCCTTCACTTCATTTATCATTCTCGCCATGTGTGTGCGCATGTGTCTGATTTCCTTCTTAACCATTTTTTTGGCATTGAAAAAGGTCCTGGGACAAGTTGGTTAACGGGTCAAATCGTGTTTATATCAAAACGGGTCGGGCCGGGTTAGCACAAATACTTTTTGCTCTCTTTCAAATTATACAATCATAAGCTGATACATGTCAAGCTCTTTTCTTTTTTTTTTCTTTTAAAGTTTCTTTGTCTTTTACTTTTACACTCTTAACTTTTCTATTTTGCATGTTTAGTCCCTCTACTTTAAGTTTTCAAATATACATGTTTAGTCCCTCTACTTTAATAAAGTTTTATACTTATTAGTTAACTTTTCTTATATACATGTTTGGTCCCTCTACTTTCGCTTTTGTAATATACATGTTTAGTCCCTCTACTATTATTCATTTTGATATTTCACCTTTTAGTATTTTTTCCTTGCTAATGTGACGAACCATACCGACTCACGCCATAGCACGCATGGTAAAAAACTAGTTTTTAATAAATAGTTAACATGTTATTTGGTTATTTTCTAAATTTTATGATACGCGCGTTTATTGGGTTACATTTTCTGATAATTATTAATTATACACAGGGAATCGGAAATGGTTTACCCTTAGGAGCTGTGGTTACAACACCCGAAATAGCACAAGTAATGGCTCAAAAGATACAGTTCAACACTTTCGGAGGCAACCCTGTGTGCTCGGCAGGTGGACTTGCGGTTCTCAAAGTTCTCGATAAAGAAAACCGTCAACAACATTGTGCTGATGTCGGTTCCCATTTAATCGGGCGACTGAGAAACCTTCAACAAAAATTTGACAGTAATTAATTTTTTCTTGAACTGAACATTTTGAAATTTTGTCTTGAAAAATCTTCAACATTATTATTGTTTCTTATGGATGTTCATATTGTTTTTTAGTTATCGGAGATGTGAGGGGGAGGGGGTTGATGGTTGGTATTGAGCTTGTGACTGATCGGAAAGAGAAGACACCTGCTAAAGCCGAAACTGCAGTTTTGTTTGAAAACCTACGAGGTATACAGAGACGTTTATTCATCTTCAAAATGGATGGGTGGAGTAACGGGTCAAAACGGGTTGGGTTGACGAAAAACACTTTTTGTTGAAGTTTTAAACTTTTTGTAAACAAATTGTGTGTCAAGTACCATCGCAAATGTTATTTTTTAAGTTATAATCCAATTTTTTTAATAAAATGATTTAGGTGGTTTTAATCACTTGGTGATTTTACACATGTTTGGCCCATTTCCCTTAAAGCTATTTTTTATACCTTTTGGACCCGTTACAAATAAAATAATTTTTATGTACTCATTTTTATTACGTGTGCGGGTGTAAATTTCTCCCTCTAATTGTGGCATTGTCATAATCGTAGTGCTAGGCGTTTTGGTTGGCAAAGGCGGTTTACATGGAAATGTTTTCAGAATAAAACCTCCTATGTGCTTCAACAAAGATGATGCAGGTACCCCCCCCCCCCCCCCCTTCCATCTTATGTGTCATCATCTAAACATATATCATCATAGGTCACATATATCTACAACACAAAAAAACAACAATGTACAGGTCGTGAACACACATACACGTACTTATAATTTGTATTCTTGTATATGCAGATTTTCTTGTTGACGCGTTGGACTATTCAATGTCAAAATTGTAAGATTGTGTTATAGGTTATCTGGTCCCTTGGTAAGAAGCCCGGGTCATGTGATCGTCATGCCAAGTGCTAGGTTTTGAAACCTTTGGGGTTCTTTTCGGTTGGTGTGTCCGACATAGCTAGTTAATATCCCGCTTTTAGGGTTGTGTTGCATGTCATATTTGTGTTTTTTTCACTTGAAACCAGAAATAAACTTTGGGTACAATAAACCTTTGGGTATTATCCGAGAAATTTATGGTCAGTTGACTTTTAATGTCATATGTAACACGTAAAAAAATTCAGGCCAGTTGACCCGGTACCACATAACCTAGGTCCGCACCTGTTTAGAGGTTAGTCCCGACCCTTTAGGATGTTATATGTAATGTTAAATTTGGTAATTTTGACCCGTTTATTTAGTTATCGACAATCAAACGAGTTATGATTTAGCTTTTAACGAGTCAAATTGATTAAATCAATAAATTTATACATGTTCAGAATTAGTCTATTTAGAAGAGTGACTAGTTTAATAATAATTAATAAAGATAATTTTTATTATTTTTAAGAGATTTAGAGAAAACCACTGATTTTCTAGCAGTAAAATCATTGGATACAGTCAAACAGAGTGTGACAACCACGTTTATTAGAAAGCTATAAACTTGAGTGGTCGGTAAAAATAAAAAAAAATAAAAAAGTACTCAAAAAATCTAAACATGAAATCATAATTTAATCATAAACACACAAATAATTACCGATTATTGTTTTATAATTAATTTTGATTTTTTTAGTCTAAAGACATAAGTCATTCTCCCTTTGATATACAAGCGTATAGATCTCGTATACGGACATATAGCATGTTATGTATCAAAAGGTTAGAGGGGCTGGTTCGGGTGGTCACTGTACACTGAGGTTGGTTTATGTCCTTATGGTGGTGGTCGGTATGGTGTTCAGTTTAGATTACGATTACCGTAACCAGGTTTTCTTGCCAGAATTAGAGATGAGGATTATAAGGTGATATATGAGGGATGTGTGTAGAAGATGGGATGATGAAGACGGTTGTTCGGAGTTTTATATATAGTGAAAGAGTGAAGGTTCTAGTTAGTGCAAATTGGCAAATGGGTATGGAATGTGCAGATGCATTTTCAGAAAGTGTTTAATATCTTCCTATCAAAGTCTTATTATCTTTATAAATATATGAATACATGCTTCCATATAATTGGTTCTCAGTCACTCAATATCCCACATGCAATTATCATTTTCTTATAAGTTGGTGATTTGTCCGAATAATACATATATGTAAACCCAATCCTTTTCTTATAAGTTGCTGATTTGTCCGGATAATACATATATGTAAACCTACATGTGAATTATTATTATTATTATTATTTTTTTTGAAAGGAGAACTTTATTAGAAACGGGGCGCGCCCTCAAAGCAAGGACCGGCCCAAGAAGACCATTACATCATATACAAAGGAAAAACGACCCAATCTTTCCAAACTATATCTTTAAACCGAGATCTACTTTAAGCCACAAAAAAGAAATAGATTTAATATTAGCCGCCACGTCCAAGACCTTCGGCTCTTTACCTCCGAACAATTTCTCATTTCGCATCTTCCAAATCATCCACATTGTAACCATCACAATTCCGGATATAATCTTCTTGCCCGCGGTCCCGCAAAACAAATTACTCCTTATCTGCAGCAAATCGGTGACATGAAAAGCGAAGACCGGATCAATCTTGCACCACTGACCTATGTATGACCAAACTCCAAAAGAGAACCCGCAGCCCGTGAACAAATGTTCAGCAGACTCCGCATTGCATAACACACACCTCAAATCCGGAACGTAAATGTTTCTTCTACTTAGCGCCAATCTAGTCGGGATCCGCTCCATCTCGACTCTCTATATAAAAATCTTAACTTTCAGAGGAAGCCATGAAATCCACTTCATAACAAACTGCCTTTGATTACCTCTTTCTTTGATTATATGTTTCTTACAATCGGCTACCGAGAATTCGCCATTTGAATTTCCTTCCCGTCTCCATTTATCATCACAGTGTTAGTTAAATAAACTGTATTTAGCAAATCAAACATATCCAGAAGCTGCTGCATCGCCGCATCATCTTGAGGTGACCGGTTTCATGTTAGTTGGTTATTCCAAAAACCATCTAACATCTCCTGCACGCTGATCTTTTTTCACGCAGCTATGGCGTATAGTATCAGCCATTTATCTTTCAACAAAACATTCCCACTCCAATAATCAAGCCAAAATCTAATTCTTCTTCCATTACCTACATGTGAATTATTTACTCGTGTAAACGCATCAGATTTTTAGAAAAACAACTTATATTATTATCTTATTTATTTTTGGTATATGTGTTTTTGGATTATTTCACTAATACCTTTGTCAAAACATATGATGAAAATAGGCAGCTTGCTTACAAGACCACAAAAAAGTAGTAGTAGTAGGATGTGTTAATTGAATTAGCTTGAGCTCCATTAGACAAAGTGGCAAAAAAATATAAAAGAACGGATTGGCGAAAGGAGGATGTACAATGAGTTTCTCGCCAGTATAAAATGACGGTGAAACTTCTACATTTATAACATAGATAACCGAGAAAAAGATACAAAAAAAGATTGATTTAGAGATGGGAGCTACTAAATGCACCCCACCTCCTGTTTTACTAGTTACACCCGTCTCCTCTCACATACTTACGTGCGGGGCCTGTAACTTTTTATCTCACAAGAAGGAGGGGGGGTGCATTTAGATCAAGCCCTAGAGATATGAAGTATTGTCCAGGTGATTCGATCACTAGAAATGTATCTTACCAAATTAAACTACCGCTGTAAAATCATGTTATCAAGACAATGAGGACCCATGAGAGCACATCGTCGACTAAGATGTTAGAAAAAAAATCCTTGTTATATAAGGTACAAGGAATATTTGATCAAGTGAAAGATCATGCTTATATTGAAGCAATTTAGAAGACCAAACACATGTGGTAACAATTTTAGGTCGAGATCAAGAAACCTAATAACATGACATGCCAATGGCATCGTGAGCTTAGACATATTTTAAGAATATCTACCATATGATGAATTTTTTAAATAAAAATAATATTGATATAGCCATAGACCAAACATTCCAACAGCATACTATTTATCATTCAAATAATAAAAATAGAGTTAAATGCCATTTTAGTCCCTGTGATTTGGGTTATTTCTCGGTTTATTTCAAAAGTTTCATTTTTTGCATGCGGATCCAAAAAATTTTCACCGTTGCCATTTTAGTCCATTGGGTTAATTTCATCAATTTTTTTCTGTTAACGAGAAGAACAATTCAGTCATTTTATATGTAATTATGTTAACTACAAGGGTAATTCGACCATATAAAATGACCGAATTGTCCTTCTCGTTAACATAAATAATTGATGAAGTTAATCCGATGAATTTGACAACAGTAAAACCTTTTTGGACTCACATACAAAAAATGAAAAATTTGGACAAAACTGCTAAAGTGGTCCAAACCAAGAACTAAAATGAAATTTAACTCAATAAAAATAAAGAAAAGAGTAAATTACATTTTTGGCCCCTGTGGTTATATTACTTTTACTATATTAGTCCAAAATAAGAACTTTTTTCATATCTGCCCCTATGGTCTTTATAACTAACCATTTTAGCCCCTAAGTTTAGAGATCATTGGGGGCAAAATGGTTAGTTATAGAGACCATGTGAGCCAAAATGATTATACTTAGAGGCTAAAATGGTTAGTTATAGAGACCATGGAGGCAGATATGTTAAAAATTCTTATTTTGGACTAATATAGTAAAACTGATATAACCACATAGGCAAAAACGTAATTTACTCTAAAGAAAAAGTAATCTCATGGAGTAGAATAGACCAAAACGAACAACGTTTCTTGAGGCCAACATTCCTTTGACTTTTCAACACCAACACAACTACAAAATCCTCAAATCCCCTCAACCAATCACAACCTCCACTGCACTCATCTTCCCCTTGCTTACGTGTCACCTGCTTCACCACTCCCTCCATTAATGTCTTCCACACCTTCACTCTGATCTAATGATCTCAACTCTGCACACTTACCCTTCATTCCTTGAACCCAACAAACCCCAAACCCCAAAACATAATCCACCATAAACAATTAAACATGGCAGCATGTTGTTGTTCTGCATCAGCTGCACTTGATCTCACCTTGTTTCGTCCAGATACTGCATCAAACAAGCTCCGTTTCCCAGTTTCTAGACTTAGTTCTGTCCGTAAACCGAATCGGTTAATTCGGTTAAGTCGGTTGAGTCGCTTGAATGTGGGGACAGTTGGTGGTAGGGGTAGGATTATGGCGGGAAGGAGTGAGGAAGTGATTCTGGTTGAGAAGGAGGATGGGGAGGTTGATTTGGGGGGTAATGGGAGTTATACTACTTATGTTAATGGTGTGGAGAATGGGAATGGGAATGGGAGTGTTGTTGTTGGTGAGGATGAGAGTTTGGCCAAGTATGTTAATGGGAATGGGAATGGGAATGGGAGGATTGGGAGGGAGATTGGGGAAGTTGATGTGGAGAAGAAGGATGAGACGACGGCAAAGAAGAAGACGGTTGAGGATATCGGTCAAGAAGAGGCGTGGTTTAAGCGGAGCGGAAAGGGCAAGGTCGAGGTACTTGTTTGAACATTTTTTGTCATCACAATATCCAGTGTCATACTCAATTGTGTCGGGTTGGCGGTTGAATTGTTTAGCTTGAATGCGGCTAGTATTTTTATTCATGTCAAAAACATTAACACTAGGGGTTGTTTGTTTACCTCTTAACAAGACTCTTAATGGTTCAGACCTCTTACTTACTGGTTCAACACTTAATGGTTCAGATTGTTTGTTTCGCGAGCTGATGTCTGAATGATTTAGATATTTGCCTCTGAATGGTTAAGCATTATACTCATTCTGAATGGTTAAGACCTCTAATCTGAATTGGTCAAACATTTGCCTCTAAACAGTTAAACATTATACTGGTTCTTAATGGTTTAGACCTCTTACTGGTTGTTCAGACATCTTATTGATTCAACACTTAACCATTCAGAAGTTGCCAAACAACCCCTTAAAATTGCGTAACGTGATCCATGTAACCCATTTATCTGAACGTGTCCTACGGGTTGACGGGTAATAATCAAGGTCAACCTGAACACGACCCGTTTTTTATACAGGTTAGATATGTCAACCCGAAACTTAATTATTTTTGTATGGTGTCGGAAATTGCCGTCCCTAGATACATTCATGCTGCAATGTTTCTGTTGAATTTGGGTGTATTGTGATAATGAAATACTCAAGTAAAGATCTATTTATTAACCCCTTTTAGTGTATTTTTCATGCTCCTGATAAAAATTACATTTTTTGTAGGTATCGGTTGCTCCTGGTGGGCGGTGGAATAGGTTCAAAACATACTCAACCATTCAAAGGACTTGTGAAATATGGGGTTTTGTTCTATCATTTCTTTTTAAAGCCTGGTTCAACAATCAGAAATTTGCATATCGCGGTTAGTTGCCATGTCATTTGTGTTGTGGTTTATTTGTCCATGTTTTATGGCATAAGATGTTCTGTGTTTTAAGCCATGCTTTTGGCCTATGAATTTGAAAGTGATTTTAGTTTGTTATTGTTATTATTATTTTTCGGATCAATTGTTTGGTTGTCTACAGGGGGGATGACAGAGCAGAAGAAGGTTCAAAGACGGAAAAATCTAGCCAAGTGGTTGAAGGAGAGCATTTTAAGACTAGGGCCCACATTCATCAAAATCGGGCAGCAGTTCTCAACTAGAGTAGACATTCTTGCACAAGAATATGTTGATCAATTATCAGAACTACAGGTTAATCATATCATAAAATGTTAACATCCCCGTTGTTAAAAAATTGGCCGAAAATGACGTAACCAATATACCTTTTCGCTTGAATATGGAACTGAAAAAATACGCGTTAGTTTTATTTCAGAAACAGTACTTTCCACCTACGACACTATCCACTTTGCATCGAACAAATGCAAGTTTTTTCTTCATAAGAACTAATTCTGTTAACTCTGCATACAGGATCAAGTTCCTCCATTTCCATCGGAGACTGCTGTTTCCATTATCGAAGAAGAGCTTGGAGCGCCTGTTAACGAAATATTTGATTACTTCGATTTTGAGCCTATAGCTGCAGCCAGTCTTGGTAATCAAAAGTTCATTTATTTTTTTAGTTTCACATAGTTGTTAATAGCGTGCATAGCGCCCGCTGAATAGCGTGGTGAAGCGCTCGTGTGTGTCGCTATATAGTTGGTAGCAACAAATAGTGGGAAATAGCGAGATTTTTTATTTGTATATATTTCTTTGGTAAAATATACATATCAGATATTTCTAAACTTTTCTTCTAGTGTATTGCTAAACATGAAATAGCGCCCGCTATTTCATCGCTTGCGCTACGTAGTATTAGGGCTGCAAACGAACCAAACGTTCGGCGAACAATTCGTGAACTGTTTGGCGGGAAGTTCGTTTGTGTTCGTTTGTTTATTAAACAAACGAACATGAACAAGAAAATTCATTCGTTTAGCTAAATGAACAAACATGAACAGAGGTCGTGTTCGTTCGTTTATGTTCGTGAACGTGTTCGATAGTTCATTAGTGTTTTTAGTTTTTATATTTATTTAAATACTTCAAAATTCCGACAAACTAAATATCTAGTAAGTGTCAGTGTATTATATATTTCGTTCATGAACGATTGTTTGTGTTCGTTTGTTTCCATTTGTGTTCATGAACATTAGTTTGTGCTCATTTGTGTTCGTCAACATTCGTTTTTTGTTCGTTGCCTAAAATTAACAAACAAACACGAACAAGTTCATTTCCTTAACAAACAAACACGAACAAAAAATCTCGTTCGATAAGTGTTGGTGAACGGTTCGCGAACACATATATTTCTTAACAAACGAACACGAACAAGGTCCTGTTCGTGTTCGTTTGGTTCGTTTACAGCCCTACGTAGCATATAGGTAGTTTGTCGCTGTCTTCTGATATTTGTTATTGACAACTATGTAGTGTCGTTGAAAGGATTTACGTTAATCAACGATGTATTAATCTTATTACGTAATTTGTGACAACCAATTAATAATCTAATTCAGGGTAGTGACATAATATCGTATGCAGGCCAAGTACATCGAGCAAAATTAAAGGGTCAAGAACTGGTTATTAAAGTACAAAGACCGGGTCTTAAAGATCTTTTCGATATCGATCTTAAAAATCTAAGGGTTAGTCAGTTCTTGGTTTTTCTCCCGTATCACATCTCGTTTACTTTATGTTATTAATATTATGTAGCAACATTTTCCGTCTCTCAGGTAATAGCGGAAAATCTTCAAAAACTTGATCCCAAATCTGACGGTGCGAAACGGGATTGGGTTGCTATTTATGACGAGTGTGCTAATGTCTTGTACCAGGTAACGCTTTTTTAACCCACACATTTATAAAAGGTGTGACGGTTATGTTACGTTTTAGTTTTATAGCTTTTAGCTAATGAGTGCCGGTTTGTTTCTTTTCAGGAGATTGATTATACAAAAGAAGCAGAAAATGCAGAGTTGTTTGCAAGTAACTTTAAGGATCTTGATTATGTAAAAGTCCCGAATATATACTGGAAATACACCACCCCGCAGGTTAATATTACTGTACATATATAAATTGATCATGGATATAATTAGATTTTATTTAGCATTTTAATATATTTCATTTAGCCTTTTATTTAATATTTCATTTAACTTATTAAGTTGATCCAAATGTAGGTTCTTACAATGGAGTATGTCCCGGGAATCAAGATCAATAGGATACAAGCATTAGATCAATTAGGTGTTGATCGTAAAAGGTAAGTGTAACATTCTCCTACAACGATGAATGCAAAATTTACGACAGAGTGATTTTATAAGGCTTCCACTATTCTCACACCCCAAAATCGTATTTGCACATCCCTTTTCACTCTATCTCTCTCTATATATATATCTATGTATGTATAGAAAGAGACAAAGGGAAGGGGTGTGTGAATATTTTATGGAAATTATACAAGTTTTACGCGTATAGAACATTTTCGATGCATGTTTACTTTAGTTATAGCAAAACTAAATCCCATGGTAACATATCTTACATACAGTTAAACAGAAAACAACAAATACATTAAAAGAGAAAAAATGTAAATGCAAAAAAAAAGTTCAAAAAATATTTTATCTACTTGTTTTCCTCATTTAATCGTCTAAACATGTTTTTTGGTATGTATGTTCCACAGGCTTGGCAGGTACGCTGTCGAATCGTATTTGGAACAGATACTGTCTCATGGTTTCTTCCATGCTGACCCTGTAAGTCAAACTTTAAGTTATATTATATGCTTAAAAAGATTGAATATATACAATTCACATGCAGAATATAATTAATATCATCTTCTTTTTTGATTCAGCATCCTGGTAATATAGCGGTTGATGATGTGAACGGTGGACGGCTGATATTTTATGATTTTGGAATGATGGGGAGGTAATGATTATTGATTAATCATTTTAGTCTCTAAATTTTCGGTGACGTATTGACACTTGATTTCTTGCAGCATAAGCCCGAACATCAGAGAAGGTTTGTTGGAAGTTTTCTATGGAGTTTATGAGAAAGATCCAAATAAGGTAGATGGCTCTCTTCGGTTTATTATCTTTGTTTATTAAATATTATTTTTTTATAATCATAGTAATATCTTATGATGCAGGTTCTTCAAGCAATGGTTCAAATGGGTGTTCTTGTGCCTACTGGCGACATGACAGCTGTCAGAAGAACGGCACAATTCTTTCTTAACAGGTTATCTCTAAATCCTGTACTTAGTTTCCCTTTTTTAAGAATAAATGTACATATATTTCTTTCGTTATTCCTTTTTTATGCGCAATTCTCCACCTATACTTTTTATAGCTTTGAAGAACGTCTTGTCGCACAAAGAAAAGAAAGAGAGATGGCAACTGCAGAACTTGGATTTAAGAAACAATTGACCAAAGAGGAAAAAATAGAGAAGAAAAAGCAGCGTTTAGCTGCAATTGGTATTGATTTCTTCTATCATTGCTTCCTGTAATATCTGTTTAATGTTAGTTTATGTGCTCTTGCTGTAATTGCATAAGGGATATTTTCACATATGGTATAACATCAAATTTACATTACAAAAAAAAAAAAAAAAAATCATAATATCAAATATACCTATTCACATTTATGACATTTATACCCTTGTCTTAAGATTTGCATTAGGATATGAAAACTAGTTTAATAGAAATTAGAAAGAGTAGAGTATAATGGTCATATTATAAATTGTACGTAACGAAATAGGAAAGTTTGAATCTTTAAGTATTTTGAATGGGTATATTTGATATTAATCATTTTGGTTGGGCAAACATACTAATCATATAACTGTAAGTTATTAGGATAGTATGTGAAATTTGTTAGGTAAAATTCGTTTAGAAAAAAAAAAACTAGTTTATTACTCGGATAATGTAATATTGTTCGTTGCATTTATTTGTTGTTGTGTGGCAATTATCTGAATAGCTTATTTATTTGAATTTTCAGGGGAGGACTTATTGGCTATTGCAGCAGATCAACCGTTCCGGTTTCCTGCCACTTTCACCTTTGTTGTTAGAGCGTTTTCAGGTACTTGGTTCTAGATTTTTCTGATGTTGAGGGAAATCAAATCTTCAATTAGAAACCAAAATATTGATGATAATTATAATTTAATGACGTGTCCCACTGTGTTTTCTTATAACTTACAGTGTTAGATGGCATTGGGAAGGGTCTCGATCCCCGTTTCGATATTACTGAAATCGCTAAACCGTGAGTATTCATTTTGACCCGTTGACTTTTATGCTGATATGATTTGTTGTATCATTTGAATAATAATTTCCATGTTTTTAGCTATGCCTTGGAACTGCTAAGGTTTCGTGAAGCTGGCGCTGAAGTGGTCGTTAAGGTTTGATATTTAAACCATTTGTTATTTTCGGTATTCAAGAACTTATATAATTTTCCAATATTCTTTGTATTTCAGGACTTCAGAAAGAGACTGGATAGACAATCACAAGCATTTTATAACTTATTTAGACAAGCTGACAGGGTTGAGAAACTCGTTGGAATTATCGAGCGATTGGTAAATATCATTCGAAAGTAGATAAGTTTGTTTAGACCAGTTCCCATGGTTGAGAACTTTTTAGATTTATTTTGCAATTTTTTTTCTTAATTTACTTCAGGAACAAGGTGATTTGAAGTTACGAGTTCGCGCATTGGAGTCTGAGAGGTCTTTTCAACGCGTTGCTGCTGTTCAGAAAACAATTGGAAGTGTAAGTTTTATTTAAGAAAGTTATCTTATTGTTTAAGTAATTATAGATTTTGTAATCATACTTTATATATTAACTAGTGGGTTACCAGTTACCACTCACCCTCCGCAGCGGGTTTGAAACGTAGATAAAAATAAGCAAATCGCGAGAGTTAAAGTTGTTTGATATTTTAGTTAAGGGGCTAAACATGTCATTATTAGAGTTGTTTTAGTTAAGGGGCTAAGCATGTCATTACTAAAGTTGAGGGGCTAAATATGTCATTATTAAAGTTGAGGGGTTAAACACGTCACTATTAAAGTTGACTAGTTGAGGGGCTAAAGTTGTGTTAGTTAAGGAGCTAAACATGTCATTACCAAAGTTGAAGGGCTAAACATGTCATTATTAAAGTTGAGGGGCTAAAGTTGGTTAGTGCCAAAGTTGAGGGACCAAAGTTGGTTGATGTGATAAGATAGCATATTTATAGTATATATAATTATTTAAACAATACAAAATTTTGGAATTTTGCCACCTCGTATGAAACGCTGTGTATGATAAATCAATCAGGTGGGAATTTTAAAATTCCAGTATATCTTCTTCTAATTGTTTACTTACTTATTTGCTGTTTCCATCTGTTATCTAATTTACAGGCTGTAGCTGCTGGAAGCCTAGTCAACCTGGCAACAATATTATATATCAATTCAATCAGAGTAAGCACCACTTATATTTTTTATTTCAGATTTTATTAAATATATTGCTACTTTTAGTGTTAGATTTCAGTATGCTGATATCATATTTATTTTTGCTCCTTTCAGGGTCCAGCTATGATATCATATTTATTTTGTGCATTTTTTGGCTTCCAAGTTCTCTTTGGCCTGCTCAAGGTTAAAAAACTCGATCAACGGGAGAAATTGATTACTGGAACAGCATAAAAAAATCGTAAGTAATTTACATTTAAACTTTAAGCATTAATCTGTATACAGTAACATTGTATAAACTATAAAATGTAATACCAAGTGCTCATGACTATAATACTAATAAAGAGTAAAAGAAATGTTATACTCAGTGCACATGACATGATCATCGCAATTTGAGTCGCAATGATCAACATTTTATGTTCCAAAACACGCATCCAAACATCCTTCTATTATTGGGTAAATCTGTGACCATACACGCAAATCTTGTGCAGATTAAAGAGTACATACGCGCGTGTTCTTGAACGATACAAGATCACAACCTAACCTCCAAAATGAAGCTGCATGCAGAGTTTTGTAGACATACAATCCTTCCGAAAAGCATTCATACTCCAGTTTATAGTTTTATGGTGAAAGATTGTAGGATGGTTAATATTTGCAGATAAAATATATAATTTTTTGTTATTATTGTAGACTAGTTTTTGTGGGCCTTGAAGCTCCCTAAGCCCAACTGATTAAACTGGGCCGAGTCCATATGTGGCTTCTCATATTTGACTGTCACAAACTTTAGTGTAGATATGTATCTCTGTAAGAAAAGTCATGGTTTGACCATGGTCAATTTTCTATGATCGGGTTGGTGTAAAAGTATTTAACATACATATACAAGATTTTATATTTAGTTATGTTGTTTCTGTGCGGATTAAAAATGTGTGTTAGTTTTGGAATTTTTTAAATACATTCAAGTTGTTAGAGGGATTACTTGGGTCTTGATTACAGCTACTATTTTTCATGTCTGGTGTTGGTGTTTGATTAAATGCAAAATACATAAACTGGCATCAGGGCCGTCTCCGAAAATCACAAAAAAAGGCCCTGTTCGAGATAAAAAATTTGGGCCCTATACGCAAATCTTCATATAATATAAACTCATCAACCATTCAATCAAATATATAAATACTAAAAACCTATAATACTATGATAATTGTTATGAAATATATAAAACAAATTAACAAAAATAGTGTAGCAAAAATGATCAAATTATCGAACCTACTTACTAAGCGAACAATGTGGTTCATCTACGTTCACATCTTCTTCACCCACATTATCGTCAGTCAAGTTAGAACTAGAATTTTGAGTTTCTTTTGAAAAAAAAAAACTTGTGTATTCGGTTTTGTTTTACTTTGTCCGCCTTTCTTTTCTCTTCCTCTAGCTTCTTCTTCTTACGTTTTTGATGGCCGGATATGTGTTTGTATTTAGGAACGGGAGGCATACTTTCTAAATATTAACAAAAAACATTCATTCAATCAAATGAAGTTTTATAGTATATGAAATCAGAATAACACATTAATATATTATGAAATCAAAAACGTATGACATCAAAAACATATGAAATCAAAACGACAAAAACATATGATCGACGTTTTGTTTCCAGATTGTGACGTTTTGTTTCCTATCCCTGATCTAGCAGACTCTTATTTTTGTTTAAACTAGTCACTTGGGCTTGTTAATTGGGCCTTTTTTAAACTTTTAAAAAGGCCCTTAATTAAAAAGCTTTGGGTCTTTTAGCAAGCCCTTATTTATACAAACATCGAGGATTCTTATATATAATTTAAAGATTTTTCGGGCCATATATTGATTTGGTCCCTGATCGCAGGCACCTCCTACACCCCCTGATAGACGTCCCTGACTGACATTATGTGTTCCAAAGCAGTAGTACCCTAATTGGTTTATTATGTAGATATATGTTTCAAATATGCATTTGAATATGATATGTTATTGGTTATACTATTCTTTATTGTAGTTATTAAATTATATAAACATTATATAAAGATCAGGGTAAAAAAATACACATGGGAGTCTCAATAGTATTTTTAACAAATTAACGGGTATACCCGATGGATAATTACCTGACATAGGTAATGGGCCGAGTATGAGACAAAGAATTACTGTCACACCCCAACCGATGGCGGAAACATCGGGGTGCGAGCACTAAGCCTTCAGATTTCTCATGAGATTCCATAACTCTAAATAGTTTCATATAAATTAGGTTGATTTAAACATTGTCTAAAACCAAACAATCATCATCAAGTATCATAGTACATCAAGTCTCAAATATTGTTCATAACTATTTATCTAGATGAGTTTCTAAGCATCATCCTAGCTTGATTCCAAGAATCCTAGCACCATGTCAGCCTGCAACATGTATTAAAATATGGTCAGTACAAAAATGTACCGGCGAGTATACGAGTTTGAATAATAGCATAATAAATTAAAAGTCTCATATCCATATGTAAATGTAACAAAATAGTTTCAGCCATGCTAGTGTTCGCAGTCCAACAAGTGATAACCCAAGTATCCGATGCTTTGTTGTTTTCCCAAGTCTTAAGGAAAACTAGAATCCTCCTAACAATACCCTCGAGAATAATGGGGAGGTGCATCTCCTATAGCGCTACTATTGTTAAGGCGGAACTACACACCCTGGATTAAACGTCCACATAGCACAAATAGAATACAAGAATCACAAGTTTCACATACACATAGGATAGAGTTTAGTTTCCAAAAAGTCTCAAGTATCATAGTTTAATAGAATACATGTTGCATCCCAAAGTTTAAAGCAAAAAAGGATCGAGTATACTCACAGTGATTGCTTAACAGGTTAACTGTTATTGGATCAAAGGGAGCTCGTTTAGAATTAGCCTGATTAGATTACAACAGATAAATGTCGGACAAAATAACGAGATTTAAACCAAGTGTCGGATCAGTCATTTCGATCAGATATCTATCCGATCGGATTGCCACTCGATCGAGGTGACATAGTGTATGGAACGGATTGCCATCCGATCGGATGGTCATCCATACGGATGGCCATTCGATCGAATGGTCATTCGATCCAAGTGTTGAGATTCTCAAAATTTCAAGTCAAAACTCAGGCTACCTTGATCGGATGGCTATTCGATCGGATAGCTATCCGATCGGATTGCCATTCGATCCAAAGTTCCAAGTTTTCAAAGATTCAAAGTTTCAAAAGCTTCTAAGTGTTTAAGGTTACAAGGCAAGTGTTATCTGTCACACCCCAACCAATGGCGGAAACATCGGGATGAGACGAAGTGTGAAGATTGCTCGAGACATCATAACGCTATTTGTGACAATAATTTAATAATCCAAATTTCATTTCCAAACTTCAAGTAGTCATCAATACAAGATCCCAAATAACAACAAGTTTAATCAAAATAACAAACCAACATAACCAAAATTCGATACAACATATTTAAACCTAACGTCTAAAGTGTGTATCTAGGCATCGTGCTACCTCTTTCATTTCATCATCATCATCAACCTGTAACACGTTTAAAATACAATTCAATGCAAAAGCAAAGGCGAGTATACAAGTTTGGTACGTACATAGCATAAGATAAAAGTGTGAACAATCCCTCATAACAAGCATGCGATTCAAGATAAACATTAAATATGGCATGTGTCTAACATATCAAACCAAGAAAACGCAACTTGCTCATGACATAACCAAAGTTTCAGTAGAGGCGGGTCGTTAATCCTATAGCGCTACATATGTCAAGGTTTGGCTCGTACGAAGTTAATGATAAGTTCAACACATAAGAATCACCCAAATTTAAAGTATCAAGCCATCACATATACAAGCATGTTATAGGAATGTTCATGTGTTTAGACAAAAGTTCTTGTGTAAGTTTCAATAAGTAAACATGTTACGCCCCAAAAGTGGTAAAAGTAAAAAGGGGAAAAGTACGAGTATACTCACAAAGTTTGCATATGTTTTCCGATTATCCAATTGTTGACGAGTAGAGATTTAGAGTCCGAATGTATAAGGGTTAAAGTTCAAGTATGTTTAGAGTCGAGATTCGGTGTTTAAAACAACATAAAAATAAGATATGAGAATAACATGGAAAATAATCATTTAGTACATATGATGCTTGTTCTTGACACTAGGAAACTCGAAGGAGTTTAGATGTTTTCATGGAACAAGGTTCCATTAGAATCGTGACAAGTTATCATAGTCTAGGATGATGTAATCTAGTACCCCGACATATGAACACTAGTTCATCATCAAAGATTCGATTATTCGAATAATATATTTAGGTTATATAATATATGTCCAATAGTTCAAGCATGAGGTAGAAGATTAAAATCTTCATTTTGGTACCTCTAAATGTCATAGAAGTCATGTAGGAGGTAGGAAGATCAAGTCTTCCATTTAGGCACCTCTATGTGTTCACCACTACACTTGATGTAAAAAAAACAACCAAGGAGGGTCATGAACATACAATAAAGAATAAGAAATATACACACTAACTAAGAGAAATCATCAAATCATGTGAGGATTGTATGTTTGGACAACCCAAGTTGTTCCATAATCACTCATGTATCAAAGACAAAGTTTGACATGACTTGTGGGTTAAAAACCCTAAACAAAACACCAAGTTTATGAGGTTTAATCCTCTGATTTTAAATGTCTCAACCTTGTTTTTAAGCTTAACCAACCATGGGATAAGTTGTAAGCATTAGGACATAGGTATGAGATGTGTTGGACACAAGTTGCATAGGTTTAAACAAGTTTTTGATGAACATAAAAACAAACAGAAAGTTTATGGACTATTTCGGGGCATTTCCAGGTCTGATTTCTCCAAGGAGAAGTCTAGGAATCGAACCCCATGATTATACAAGCAAGTAGGAAAAAGAATCGAGTGAATCGGATAAGAATTGAGTGAGTTATGCTCATTTTCGTGAAGGGGTGTCAATCTACTCGAACCCTTGCTTTCAGCTACGGTTTGGAGGATGTTTTGAGAGTTTTTTAGTGTTGCAAAAGTGGTAGGGAGGCTGGTTATAAGTGGTATTTATAGGGGGAAGGATTAGGGTTTCAATGGGTTGGGCTTTGGAAGTGTTTAGAAGGGGTTACACCTTGAAACTAGCCCACAAAACCCAACTATATGGGGCTGAATTTGGCTGAATTTGGGCTGCCATATTTCTTTATTTTTTTATTTTTTTAAAACATTATAATGAGTAATTTTGTTAGTTAAGTTGTGTAATAATATGCAACAATGTTTCCCCTAACTTGTAACAAGGTGAAATATGAAATAAAACATGATTTAACTAGGTAAAAAGTGTAATGTACAAGTTTTATTTACGAAGCAAGTTCCGTATTTTACAACAATTACAATGAAAGAATGGTTATAAGAACACAAGATTTCCAAAGATAGAATTTCACGTAAGGTTTCTAAATGTAGGATGTTTGAAAACGCAGGGCGTTACAGTCTCCCCTCCTTTAGGAAATTTCGTCCCGAAATTTATTCAAGAGGAAGGCTTGAAAGAGTTTTTGGCATAAAGGTGATCATTAAGAATTGAAACTTGGGAAGTTTGAAAGTTTTGAAAAGTACCAAATTTTGGAGAACATCAAGGTAGATTTGCAAGGGGAAGTTTTTAAGGATAGTATAAAAAAATCATACTTTCGTAAAACCTGTTTATTGAGAGGAACGAAAAGGTTTGTTACTTTAAATAAAGCAATAGAGGTATACTAAGTATAGTTACACAAGAATCAAGAATAGGGAGGCTATTTTATAGGTAATGAGGTAAGTTAGGACTCAAATGTTTAAACAAGCTGGATTGCGAACGAGTTTTGTATAAAATAATACGAGTATAGAATGAACGAATGGCTCTTAAAGAGTACAAGTATGTGAATAGCATAAGTGTTGGATAGATGAACGTAGTGTGTTAAGGATGAAGTCTCGTCATGAATAATCGGATATAATGCGTTTGTGAGTTGCGTGAAGTTGTATTAGGTCCAAAAGGTCTGCAACACACTGAATTTCTCATGGCACGTTTTACGAAAGTTTGGTAACATGGTGAAAACACTTATATATAGGAAGTACCAGCGGCGTATCCACCATGTTTTAACCACATTACGTCCGTTTCGTTACTCGGGGTCATGTTACGTTCCGTGTCTTACCATACACAGTAGTACACTCTATGGTTCTCATACGCCTATCACTATAATCCCGTGTGCACCCGCGATTATACTGATTGTCGCATGATCCACATAACTTGTACTAGTTATGTATGAATCAAGGTATACATGAATTTGAAAATAAGAATGTGTACATAGAAGAATGTCGTATGTAAGCATGTTTATGTTTAAGCATGTATGGGACCCACGTAAGCGAATCCCTCGGATTACGCTCGAGTATAGGTACGAATGTACGAATCATGAGTAAGGATGAAAGTATGAGCATAAGTTTAAGTATGAATACGCATGTATGTATGAGCATAAACATAAAACGTGTAAGTAGTATATGTACAAGCAGAAGCGTAAAACGTATAAGTAGTATGTGTATGAGTACAAGCATAAAACGTATGAACATAGGTGTAGGTATGAAAAATAAATATTGCGTATATGGTGTACGTTGAGACATTGCGGAGAAAAAAAAAGGTTAAGTATGTAGATACGAACGATATAAATGATGTTATCGCGAGATATCGACTAAAATGTGTATGATGATGTGCATGTATAGTTGTTTAAACAAAACGTTGAGTTTGTCAAATCAAAATTAGATTGAGCTTGGTTTGAAAGGTAGAATATAGTTTGTATATGTGAAGGAACATAAAGTACTCATTGGTCATGCTTAACGTATTTTGTAATGATTGAAATGCTACTTTTGTTTAAAAAAAAAGGAGTTCACGTATGTTGAAAATTGTCGGTCCCCATGAAGTCTTCTAGCCCACGTGTTTTGAAATTTGGATGACGAGTTAAGCGTTGTAGAGAAGGTTCTTTTTTTTAAATAACGGGGTTGTTTCATTTGCATCAAAACGTAAAATTTTGAACTTTGAAAGTTCTTGTGAAAACATCGACCCTTAGAAAAGAAATTTAGTAAAAGAACTTAGTGATTGTTTAAAAATAATTTTAACAAAGGATTTATTGATGTTGGAAAGAGTATTTGGTAAAACGATCATATAACATCTATGAGGTCTTATAAGTAATTGAGAAAGGTTAGTTTGATTTCGATTAAGAGTGGAAGTCTCTAGTATGATGATATAATGTGAACGTGTTTCAGTTAATAAATCAGATGTGAAGTTCATGGGCAAGAGATTCATTAGACCGATTAAATTGATAGGTAGCATTTCGTAAGGTTTGGAAATTCGTGTAGTAAAACGGTAAAGACATGATTAAGAATCTCGTGTTTATGATTTGAGTGAAAATGGATGGTAGAATAAGAAGTACGTTTGATAAACAATGTATTTTGAAATCGGTATAAGTAGGTATTTTGAATAATGATAAATGATTTAGGTATAAAACATGATCGGGTTTGCATAATAAAATATTTTGAAAGAGAAGTTTTGGGTAACGGTCACCTAAGTAAGGGAATCACCCCTAACTCGTTGGTGAGGTCGTTTTAAGGGAAGAGGGGTGGAGTCAATCGTCAAGGTAAGGAAGTCACTCCAATCTCGATGATACCTCTCCACTAGTTGTTACAAGGAATATTAATTTAAATTATATGAAAATCATGCATATATAAATGTATCGAAAAGGTTCGATATGTTGTGCGTGTGAAAAGAGAAATCAAAGGTAAACTCGAGGTTGAAAGATTGCATCGTATAAAATGAACAATAGAAACACATGTTTGACCAAAGTTTGGAGTGTTCCAAACGGAACTTTGACTAACCAAAGTGGTCGAAAAGTCTTTTGAATTTGAGGAGCATGCTTTGGCCTAATAGGTAAAATACTCTCGCCGACAAGTCGGTTAACGGTATTTACCCTTCCGGTTACTACATGTCCCAAATCAATCGAAATTTCGAGACTTGGCGGGATTTATGAAAAAATCAAGGAGTGGAACTAGTCGACAAGGTGCGGGTTTCACCCCTATCTTGACGATTTCGTATCCTAAGTGTGGTTGGTACTCGTCGGGTCAAAATTTAAATTTCGACATGTTGACGAGGGTCCACTAGAATTTGAAATTTGAGATTTGCCATTTAGATGTGGATTTCACTCCTAGCTCAATGGCGATATCTCGTGTAAAAAGAAGAATAGATAGATTGAGAGTCGTTCACTAAATTGTGGGTTTCACGCCTATTTTGGTGAATTCGTCTCATTTGTACAATATGAGTGTTGTCGGATTTAGAATAATCGAGTAAAATGCATGAGGGAAGTGTATGTCGAAGGAGATACACAAACAAGTATAAACACATAAGAAAGCATATCAAGGATGATACTTAAATAATGAAATAAAACAAGTATTAACACATAGAGAAATATGTCAAGAATAACACATAAAGAATCGAACAACGAAACAAGTGTTAACACATAATAAAACAAGCATTAATGCGTAAGAATAACATGTCGAATATTACACATGAGTAACATACATGTTTAAAAGGGCATAAATAAGTAACAAATAAAGTATCATGTAGTAGTCCAAGCAAAGCATACGAATAAGGTTCTAAAACTATAGACTAGGCTAAAGCATTCCTACTTTTCCTAATTCCCTATAGTTATGGCTCTGATACCAATCTGTCACACCCCAACCAATGGCGGAAACATCGGGATGAGACGAAGTGTGAAGATTGCTCGAGACATCATAACGCTATTTGTGACAATAATTTAATAATCCAAATTTCATTTCCAAACTTCAAGTAGTCATCAATACAAGATCCCAAATAACAACAAGTTTAATCAAAATAACAAACCAACATAACCAAAATTCGATACAACATATTTAAACCTAACGTCTAAAGTGTGTATCTAGGCATCGTGCTACCTCTTTCATTTCATCATCATCATCAACCTGTAACACGTTTAAAATACAATTCAATGCAAAAGTAAAGGCGAGTATACAAGTTTGGTACGTACATAGCATAAGATAAAAGTGTGAACAATCCCTCATAACAAGCATGCGATTCAAGATAAACATTAAATATGGCATGTGTCTAACATATCAAACCAAGAAAACGCAACTTGCTCATGACATAACCAAAGTTTCAGTAGAGGCGGGTCGTTAATCCTATAGCGCTACATATGTCAATGTTTGGCTCGTACGAAGTTAATGATAAGTTCAACACATAAGAATCACCCAAATTTAAAGTATCAAGCCATCACATATACAAGCATGTTATAGGAATGTTCATGTGTTTAGACAAAAGTTCTTGTGTAAGTTTCAATAAGTAAACATGTTACGCCCCAAAAGTGGTAAAAGTAAAAAGGGGAAAAGTACGAGTATACTCACAAAGTTTGCATATGTTTTCCGATTATCCAATTGTTGACGAGTAGAGATTTAGAGTCCGAATGTATAAGGGTTAAAGTTCAAGTATGTTTAGAGTCGAGATTCGGTGTTTAAAACAACATAAAAATAAGATATGAGAATAACATGGAAAATAATCATTTAGTACATATGATGCTTGTTCTTGACACTAGGAAACTCGAAGGAGTTTAGATGTTTTCATGGAACAAGGTTCCATTAGAATCGTGACAAGTTATCATAGTCTAGGATGATGTAATCTAGTACCCCGACATATGAACACTAGTTCATCATCAAAGATTCGATTATTCGAATAATATATTTAGGTTATATAATATATGTCCAATAGTTCAAGCATGAGGTAGAAGATTAAAATCTTCATTTTGGTACCTCTAAATGTCATAGAAGTCATGTAGGAGGTAGGAAGATCAAGTCTTCCATTTAGGCACCTCTATGTGTTCACCACTACACTTGATGTAAAAAAAACAACCAAGGAGGGTCATGAACATACAATAAAGAATAAGAAATATACACACTAACTAAGAGAAATCATCAAATCATGTGAGGATTGTATGTTTGGACAACCCAAGTTGTTCCATAATCACTCATGTATCAAAGACAAAGTTTGACATGACTTGTGGGTTAAAAACCCTAAACAAAACACCAAGTTTATGAGGTTTAATCCTCTGATTTTAAATGTCTCAACCTTGTTTTTAAGCTTAACCAACCATGGGATAAGTTGTAAGCATTAGGACATAGGTATGAGATGTGTTGGACACAAGTTGCATAGGTTTAAACAAGTTTTTGATAAACATAAAAACAAACAGAAAGTTTATGGACTATTTCGGGGCATTTCCAGGTCTGATTTCTCCAAGGAGAAGTCTAGGAATCGAACCCCATGATTATACAAGCAAGTAGGAAAAAGAATCGAGTGAATCGGATAAGAATTGAGTGAGTTATGCTCATTTTCGTGAAGGGGTGTCAATCTACTCGAACCCTTGCTTTCAGCTACGGTTTGGAGGATGTTTTGAGAGTTTTTAGTGTTGCAAAAGTGGTAGGGAGGCTGGTTATAAGTGGTATTTATAGGGGGAAGGATTAGGGTTTCAATGGGTTGGGCTTTGGAAGTTTTTAGAAGGGGTTACACCTTGAAACTAGCCCACAAAACCCAACTATATGGGGCTGAATTTGGCTGAATTTGGGCTGCCATATTTCTTTATTTTTTTATTTTTTTAAAACATTATAATGAGTAATTTTGTTAGTTAAGTTGTGTAATAATATGCAACAATGTTTCCCCTAACTTGTAACAAGGTGAAATATGAAATAAAACATGATTTAACTAGGTAAAAAGTGTAATGTACAAGTTTTATTTACGAAGCAAGTTCCGTATTTTACAACGATTACAATGAAAGAATGGTTATAAGAACACAAGATTTCCAAAGATAGAATTTCACGTAAGGTTTCTAAATGTAGGATGTTTGAAAACGCAGGGCGTTACATTATCTGATTGGGTGGCTGTTCGATCGGATGGCTATCCGATCGGATGGCCACTCGATGGGGTTGTCCTTGTCCCGTTCATAACCTTGCAAAGTTTCTAAGTTTCTGTTTAAACAGTGACGACATGGTACGAACTGAGACAACGGTAAACTCATTAGTGTACAGCCGATCTGATCGGGTGGGAATCACCCCAGTCCGTTCAGCCGCCTGTTCGTAATGGTGCTTATGTCGGAATCCATTCTCTGCTCATCTCCTCCGGCAACAATCCTTTTCTAAACCAACTCCAGACCAATCATCAAGTCTATAGTCCGTTTAGATCCTGATCTCACCGTTTTAAGGGAAAAGTTCAAGAAAGATGAAGATAAACCTAAGTTTTTAGTTAAAAGTCTAGATTTAGTTGAGATTTAGTGTAAAAACACATGAAATTCCTTATATCTGAGCTAGATCTTGAACGGAATGACATCACTTAACAGTTTGTACAAACCGCCATGGTGACGTCACCCTCAAGGGCTCAAATCTCAGAGGTTTCACAGTGAAAAGTGAGATTTCAAAGGAGAATCATGTGGAGAATGATGTGTAGATCAAGGATGTGCAAGAATCTAGTGTAAAATGTACCGAAATCGCTGAGAAATGGAAGAAAAGGGGAGTGTGTGCGTCTGGTCGAGTGAGGTTGTCACATCAGTGAGAATGATGATAACATGCCTATTTATAGTGTCAGAGTGAGTGAAGGCGGTCTGCAGTGGATCGGATGGCAGCTCGGTCGAATGGCCATCCGATCGGTTGGTCATCCGATCGGATGGCTATCAAGAGTCAAGCACCAAAGTATCAAGAGTCAAGAATCTAGCTTCCAAGTTTCAAGAATCATAGAATCAAGTCTCATAGAATCATAGTATCATAGTCTCCATAGTATCATAGTGTCATAGTCTCATAGCATAATAGACTCACAAGTTTCAAGCATCAAAAGCATCAAAAGTGACAAGTTGCATATAGTACAGGGGCTGAAAGTGACACAGGTAAAAGTCTAGGGACGCAGGCGTTACAGTCTCCCCTCCTTTAGGAGATCTCGTCCTCGAAATCTAAGAAGAAGACTGCTCGAAGAGCTGCGGATACTTGGTCTTCATCTCACTTTTTAGTTCCCAAGTGAATTCGGCGCCACGCTTTCCTTCCCATCGAACCTTGACTATGGGAATTTTGCTGCGCCTTAGTCGCTTGACGCCCTGATCCATGATTTCGACCGGTTTCTCCACAAAGTGTACAGCTTCGTCTATTTGCAAATCTTCGAGGGGAACCTGCAGTTCCTCTTCGGCTAGGCATTTACGTAGGTTGGATACGTGGAACACTGGATGTACGTTGTTTAGTTCCTATGGCAGGTCGAGTCTGTACGCCACCCTTTTGATTCTGAATTCCAGCGTTAACCGCTTGATTGATCAATTGAGTGGCTTCATCATTATCTTTCGATTTGCATGAATATATTTGATGGCCGGGCTGGTGGCAATAATAACATAGCCTTACACGGGGAAGTCTCCTTTCTTTTTTCATGCTTATCATCGAGACAATGTTGACAGGGCATTGTCGTCGATGTTGGTTGAACTTCTTCTTTCCTTGAGAACTTGGCTCTGATACCACTTTGTTGGTTCTCATACATGTTAGCAGCGGAGTTAATCGATGAACATGATTCAGTGTTCATGATGGAAATGAAATAGTTATGCAAGAATGATTAACAAACAGAGAAAGCGAAGGAAATGAAATGGACAATTCTGAAGAAACGAAACGTCTTGGTGCCGGAACAGTTTGTCAGACAATACATATATATACATACATACATATATATATATATATATATATATATATATATATATATATATATATATATATATATAGGGGGAGGTTCATTTGAGAAGAAAATTAAATTGAGAAGAAAAAGAACAAAGGGTACAATTGTAAAACATTAAATAGTTTTCTCTAATCTCATTTATTATTCTTTTTGACTAATTAATTAGTCATAAAGATTATCATCCTCCACACTAAAATTTTTGCCTAGACACATCAAAATTTATCCTACACGTTTTTTAAATTTATCCTGAAATTTATCCTACACAACTCGTAATTCATCCTACACACCTCATAATTTATCCTACACCTTAAATTTTTTTTTTCTTCTTTGAAAAGATATAGTTTTTTTTTAAAATAAATTATAAATTTAATTTAGTTAGCTATTAAAAAGGAAGACTAACAATTAATGATTCATTTAATTTTACCAATATACCCTTACACCCATATTAAATACAAAAATTAAATGAAGTAAAATAAATTATTCTTATTGGTTGAAGTTTGTTCTTTTTTATTCTTACAAAAAATTTCTTCTCATTTGAACCCTCCACTATATATAGAGTAGGAGTTGGGTGGAAAGTGTGTTTTTCCTAGAAAGTCTAGGAAGCAATAAGAACGCGACATGTGGCATTGAAGGATTTTATCTAAAAGGGCATTTATGTACTTTCACAATCTATTTTTATTTTAGGAAATTATCTTCAATAACTAACTAAATATAAATTTCGGAATTTTTTGTTTTCGATTGCTGATCTCACGTAAGTAATATCAATCATTCCTTCGTTTTCTTGCTGGAATCTATCAGCATGTTCTTGATACTGTGTTTTAATAGTTTGTTCTTGGTGATGTGTTTTAATAGCAAGCAGATTCATACAGCTGTGTTTTATTATTCAGATTCATACAGTTGTGTTTTAGCATTCAGATTCATACAGTTGTGTTTTAACAACAAGCAGATTCATACAGTTGTGTTTTAGCATTCAGATTCAAACAGTTGTGTTTTAACAGCAAGCAGATGCATACAGTTATGTTTTAGCATTCAGATTCATAGAGTTGTGTTTTAACAGCAAGCAGATTCATACAGTTGTGTTTTAACAGCAAGCAGATTCATACAGTTGTGTTTTAGCATTCAGATTCATACATGTGTGTTTTAACAGTAAACAGATTCATACAATTGTGTTTTAACAGCAAGCAGATTCATACGGTTGTGTTTTAGCATTCAGATTCATACAACTGTGTTTTAACAGCAAGCAGATTCATACAAATATGTTTTATCATTCAGATTCATACAGCTGTGTTTTAACAGCAAGCAGATTCATACAAATGTGTTTTATCATTCAGATTCATACAGCTGTGTTTTAACATCAATTCAGATTCATACAGCTGTGTTTTAACAGCAAGCAGATTTATACAAATGTGTTTTACATCAGCAGATTTCGCCCCAGCTTTCGATCGGCTTTCGGTAACTGTTCCGCTGCTATCTATCCTTTCCAAAGTTTCCTGCTTTTTGAATCTCTTCCCTGCAACCAGCAAAATACCGTCAATTACAAACAAGAATCACCCATAATTTCTTTGTAAAACACGCTGTACAATGAAAGCTTGATCTTACGTATATGGAACAAGGAAAATCTCTTATCTTCATCCATGATTTTAGGTATTTTTGGTATGATTTTGGGGGTTTCTGAATTTGGGTTTAGAGAGAGAAAGAGAGAGAGAAAGAGAGAGAGAGAGAGAGAGAGGGAAATTGGCATGTATTAAGGAGATGTGATATCTCTGATGGTTATTTTTTATTGGTTTAAAACACACATAAGGACGAAATTGCCCTACTCATTTAAAACAATCTATTAAATATAGTTAATTATTACAAGATTGCCACTGATTTAATCTCAACCCTTAAACACACCAATCGGATGGACAAGATCGCTTCCTAGACTTTCTAGGAAAAACACACTTTCCGTAGGAACCCTACTCTATATATATATATATATATATATATATATATATATATATATGAGTGATGTTTGGCGGTCCCATCTTGGCGGGAATAACTAATTGGTTTATTATGTATATATATATTTCAAATATGCATTTGAATATGGTATGTTATTGTATATTATTCTTTATTGTAGTTACTAAAATAGTAAATTATATAAACATTATATAAAGATCAGGGTAAAAAATACACATGGGAGTCTCAATGGTATTTTTAATAAATTAACGGGTATACCCGATGGGTAATTATCTAGACAAATACCCGACGGGTAACGGGATGGGTATGGGACAAAGAATTACAACCGGGTACCGGCTTGGGATTACCAATACCCGGCCCCAACCCGGCCCATTGCCATTGGCCACCACCATCAGCCGCCACCACCCACCTCCATTGTTATCAACCATCACCACCTCCACCCTATTCTTCATCTGAATATTTGCAGCCCGTTAATAGTGATACTCAGATCGGTGTCTTGTTGCTTCTTTTGGTCAGAAAAGAGCGCCAGAGGAGGTGGGTGGCGGTAGTGGTGAGGTGGAGGTGAGGTGGTGCCACATAAGTAGCCACCTCATTAGATAACAAAGGTCTATGCCACGTCAACGTCCACGTTACCAAAAGACTAACTGGGTTAGACCTTAGTTAGAAATGCCCATTGGTGAACAATAGGTTAAAAGGTGGAACCATGAGTGGTTATTTTTTGCTGTGTTGCAAAAATCGTGATTAATCGCCGACTAGTCGCTAGTCGGCCTCCTACTGAGTAAATTTTCACTAATCAGTCAAAAAATCGCTAGTCGGTCAAAGTCGGTCCAAGCCACCCTAGTCGGCCCAAGTCGCCCTAGTCGGACCATTTGAAATCCTTATAAAACAGGCACAAGATTACTACTTTAACCCATTTTCCTTATCCCTTACGCTAATATGACGAAGAATTTGGGTCGGAAAAAGAGGATGAAGTAGACGGGGAGATTGAATACGACTCGGATGGTGTCGAAATCATTGAACACTACGGGGATGACGAGTACATTTGAGCTATTTGTTAATGTTTGAATTTTAAGTACTGAGACTTGTTATGTTATGACTTATATGTAAGTTTAATTTGTATTTTGAACTACTTTTACCTTTTTAAGTATTATATTGATATGGATGTGTGAGTATATATATACATATTTATAAAAATAATAAAATTTATATATAAAGTTCCGATCCGATTAATCCCGAGTAGTCGCTAGTCCCCACCTCACCGGCCGACTAACGACTAGCGAGTTCTCCAACCTTGATTTTTTTTGTAGGTAGAACTTAGAACTGTTGTCAGCCAATAACAAATAATTTGAATTATTACAATTCATTATTTATGTAAAATTCAACGTATAGTTTTGAAGTTACTTGTCATGATGTATTTATTGTAAACAAGAGGGGTGTTCATCGAATCGAATATAGAATTTTTGAATTATTCGAATCGAATTGTTCGAATAATTTTTATTTTTCCTTGAATTCGTATTCGATTCGAATTCGATTAAAACCTACCGAATTCGATTTGAATTCGTATTCGAATAAAAAAATCCAATTCGTATTCGATTAAAAATTCGAATTCGAATCGAATTCGAATAAATTCGATTTAATTTAGATTCTTTAAAAACATGTAAAAAACTTTCGAAATGAAACATAAATTTTAAAGAAGCCATAAAGCACGATATCACGTTAAAATGTTTCAAATAAAGTACCAAAAGTCTAAAATTCAAAACGAGAAGTCGGGAATAACCACTCCACGTTACAAGTTAATATTTTTACGCTTAGAAATCTATTAATAGATTTGTTACTTAGGTTTAAGTTAATAGGCCATGTAGTGGGTTTGGTAATGGGTAATTTTAATACTCGGAAAAAAATTGAAAATAATTTATAGTATAGCCTAATAAAAGTTATATATATATATATATATATATATATATATATATATATATTATTTATAAAGTAATAAAAAATGTATGATTTTTATTCGAATTTCGAATCGAATCGAACTTGAAATTATAAATTCGTATTCGATTCGTATTCGTTTTACTTGACTCGAATTGAATCGAATTCGAATTTTTACAATCGAAAGGAATTCTTGATAACCGAATCGAATTTAAACGAATTTTGAATTTTTCGAATTCGAAACGAATTCTGCACACCCCTAAACAAGAATGGGCAAAAAGTTGTTGCTAGGAGATGTCTTATTAGGCTAAAGGGTATGGTCATGACCCTCATGACCATTACAACCCTCTACATAGGCATCATATCATTTATCTCTATTTATCTCTGATCCATCATCTAAAACCACTACATTAAGGGTGTGATCATAACCCAAACCATTATCCCCTTTATTGTTTCAATTTATTTTTAAAGTGTCAAAATCTAGGAAAATAGAAAAGGTGGCCCATGGCAATCGTGGTTCAATCCACACCAACCATCATTAATCATTGAAGGGGGTGGTGGAGCCTTCCATTCATGTTCCTGTGTGACGAATCACATTCCAACCATGACCCACACACTCTTATGATGTTATATGGAACCATTCACCAAAAGCCACACGTCACTAACCATAGGCTTGTGCTACTCTGTTGTGCAAAAGTGTCATATACTCATCGTACGTGTGAAAAGAGACCAAAGACACTTTCACCTTCTTGACTTAAGGCTACTTATCATTACTATCTACATAAAGAATATGCATTAAAATTTCATGATGTACATGTACTTGTCCTAGCACTAGGTTACTAATACACTTATGTACATGTATTACACAAACATTACAGAGAATGGTAACAAGGTTACTTAATTTTCTATCGTACTCTTACTTTGATCGTCCGTATGGACCTATTTTTTCTTGAATTTTTTTAGTAACAAAATGTAAATATGTTATGTTTGTAAAAAACTATGTATACCAGTACTCCATGTCTAGCAATTATCTCCATGAAATTTATGTATGTCATTGTATCAGTCGAATAAGTCTCACAATCGGAACAAAGTGAACACCCTTCATTATAGGATCAAAATAACCCAAGTTACATCATGATTCTTGGTGTCGTCTCCATTGTTATGTGCTCCTATTTTCACGTCGAAATTTTCAAAGGGTAGAGAGCTTTCCGTATGGTTTTTCATATTAAAATTTAACCTACAATTTTTTACCCCTTAGGAATCTTCAACTAAGTCTTGTACTCGCTAAATTATCCTTTCTTTCTTATATCTTGTTATAAAATACAATTTAGACGTAAGAACTAACTTCATTCCCTACTAATTAATGCAATAATGTTTTGTCATTCTAGCTCAAAGTATGGACAACAAAATTTTCCTTTCCCATGTGATGGATATAATATCTCACTCTTAGCTTTTCACAAATTCTAACCGTTTTCTTCTTTGTCTCATATCATGATTGTTTCTATGAAAGAAGTACTTGATACTTTTATGATATGTGTAAATAGTACATTTAACCATAGAGATAGTGTCTCCTATCTTTAATGCAAATACCATTGTGTGGCTAGTTCCAAATCCGAGGGCCCGATAATTAGCTTTATGACCCTTAAGTTGTCAAGAAGCATATGGTATAACTTTTCATCTTTGCATAAGAATACATCCCAAACCAAAGTAAGAGGCATCACAATATATCACCGTATCATAAATTTGCAAAACTAAAACAAGAGCTAAACTTGGTCCATATGGATTTGAACAAATTCCTCTAATGTTCACATTATGACCTTAAAATTGGACTTCATGAAGTTAACATTCTGCTTAGAAAACTTCACATATCTCCTTTATTTTGTGTAAACCTTGTGCCAATATATATATATATATATATATATATATATATATATATATAGGGTAAGGTTCATGCGAGAACCACCCTTATTGCGAGAACCGCGAGAACCAATGTGAACACAAAATAAAATCTAAAAAAAATCAAAAAAGCACTCAAATTTTTTTTTTATTTTTTTTAATATTTTTTAACAAAAAATCGCTATATTTCGTTCCATAAAAAAAAAAAAAAACTTTTTTTTTTCGAGTAACAGTTATCCATGCACATGTGCATATGTATCATTACTTCAACAAATTCGGTAATACATTATCAGGAATAGACAATTGCACTTTAATTTACAATACCATTAGTAATACACTACTTTTACATTACCAATATTCAAAATGCACATGTGCATAATTAGGTATAACCATGATATAACGTGTTTTGGTACAAAAAGTTTGTGATTTTGAATGGAGAAGTAGACCCATATGCATGTTTTTTGGTTAGTTATATCTAGTGGTTGATGGTTTGGTTATAGTTGTCAATTTTTTATGTAATATGTTGATTGGATGGTATAAATGGTGTTTACATACATGTAATAAAGTGAAAATATTGTTAATGGTATTGTATTATGGATGGTAGGAGGTAATGGTATTGTATTATGGATGGTAGGAGGTAATGGTAGTGTATTATGGATGGTATGATAGATGAAAGGGAAAGTGTATTCAAAGTGGTGTACCAAAACACCTTATTTCATGTTGATACATATAATGCACATGTGCATTTCTAATATTGGTAATGTAAAAAGTAGTGTATTACATATGGTAGTGTAAATGAAAGTGCAATTGTCTAATATATGTAATGAATTACGGAATTTGTCAAAGAAATGACAGAAATGCACATGTGCATGCTTGTGTATTATGGATGGAATGATAGATGAAAGAGAAAGTAGTGTACCAAAACACCTTATTTCCTGTTGATACATATAGATGCACATGTGCATTTCTAACATTGGTAAATGTAAAAGATAGTGTATTACACGTAGTAGTGTAAATGAAAGTGCAATTGACTATTATTTGTAATGAATTACGGAATTTGACAAAGAAACGACACATATGCACATGTGCATGGATAACTGTTACTCGAAATTTTTTTTTTTGAATTTTTTTTTATTTTTTTATTAACAAAATATAGCGATTTTTTCAAAAAAAATAGTAAAAAAATAAAAAAAATTTTTTTTGGGTGTTTTTTAGATTTTTTTAGGAATTACTGTTTGTGTTCACACTGGTTCTCGCGGTTCTCGCAATAAGGGGTGGTTCCTAACGGATCTTTGTCATATATATATATATATATATATATATATATATATATATATATATATATATATATATATATATATATAGGATGGGGTTCTAGAGTGAACACTAGTGTATTTGCGAACTGAGTGAACAAATACTGGCCATTGATCTACACACGTGTATGGCCAGGATCTCATCATCAAATCGTAAAATACACTAGTGTATTTTAACATCAAATCATGGCCATTGATCTGTACACGTGTATGGCAAGGATTAGTTCACTCAGTTCGCAAGCTACACTAGTGTTCACTCTTGAACCTAATCCTATATATATATATATATATATATATATATATATATAGGGTTAGGTTAGCGTACAATATCCCTTATCGTACAATATGTGCGTGCTCATCTCAGCTGTCAGATCTTCATCCCACATTGAAATCGCATGTTGGTTTTTTGTAACAATTTCGCATGTTGGTTTTTTAACATGCGATTTCATCAAAATTACCACATGCGAAATTGTTACAAAAAACCAACATGCGATTTCATCCATGCTATTTTATAACATGCGATTTCGCTATATCGTACGTATTGTACGTTAAGGGATATTGTATTTTACACTTTCAATATATATATATATATATATATATATATATATATATATATATATATAGGGAGCCGCTAGAATGAGAACCACCTCGAGTTATAAGAACCGCGAGAACTACACCCCACGGAGCGCCGTTCGCCGCGATTTTTTTTTACAAGTAGATGTGTGCATTATAAACACGGCCGTAAAAAATCACGGCGAACGGCGCTCCGTGAGGTGTACTTTTTTACACCTCAAGTTTGGTGAAAAAAAAAGAAAAAAGAAAAAAAATTAAAAAACACCAAACTTGAGGTGTAAAAAAGTACACCCCACGGAGCGCCGTTCGCCGTGATTTTTTACGGCCGTGTTTATAATGCACACATCTACTTGTAAAAAAAAATCGCGGCGAGCGGCGCTCCGTGGGGTGTAGTTCTCGCGGTTCTTACAACTCGGGGTGGTTCTCATTCTAGCAGCCCCCTATATATATATGGTAGGGATATGGTAAAAAGTGTCTAAAATGTAAGAAGGGTAAGAAGTGTTTTAAACCATTGGATATTTGATCTAATGGTTGAGATCAATAGGGTATAAAAATGTAAATTGTGTTTTAATTAGAGGGACCTTATGTAAAATTGAAGGGCAATAGTGTCTTTTTCAATGTTTGAAATATGGTAACCATATCATACACGACCAAAAAACTCCTACATTTACTCCTTTTTCCTTAAATATCGGAATTAATGATTCACCTTAATTGTAGGAGGTCTTTGGTTGCATATTCGTCATACATTATCATAACGAGAACTGTAATCAGATTCATGGCATGGTGTTTTAAAACAACTGGATAAATTGACTATGATTCAAGTCATGGTGTTTTATCGGGAGACATTGTTCATGGCGTGGTGTTTTAAACATCTATGATTCAAGTCATGGTGTTTTATCTGGAGACATTGTATAAAAATCATAAATACCATGACTATGATTCAAGTCATGGTGTTTTATCTGGAGACATTGTTCATGGCGTGGTGTTTTAAACATCTATGATTCAAGTCATGGTGTTTTATCTGGAAACATTGTTCATGGCGTGGTGTTTTAAACATCTACGATTCAAGGCATGGTGTTTTATCAATACAAAACATTCCCAGATTTTAAAACACCATGACTATGAATCAAGTCATGGTGTTTTATTTCGAGACATTGTTCATTGCGTGGTGTTTTAAACATCTATGATTCAAGTCATGGTGTTTTATCAATATAAAACATTCCCAGATTTTAAAACACCATGACTATGATTCAAGTCATGGTGTTTTATCTGGAATCCAAAAAACATTGTATTGTGATTACATCCATGGTGTATTAACATCTGGAGAATCAATACAAAACATTCCCAGAATTTAAAACACCATGAGTATGATTCAAGTCATGGTGTTTTCTCTGTAGACATTGTTCATGGCGTGGTGTTTTAAAACATCTGGATACATTCTAGAGACATTGACTATGATTCAAGTCATGGTGTTTTATCTGGAATCCAAAAAACATTGTATTGCAATTTAAAGATGATGAAAAGAAGATATGAACAATATACGATTAAAATATGTTGCGATTAAGATGATGAAGAAATGATACGTAGGTGAAAATCGAATTGGATCTTGCAAAAAAATAGGACGATAGTTTTTTTTCAGTTATCTTGAAACTCAATTGATTGATAAGAAAGGTAAATTACTAATATACCCTTTTGAATTAATTAAGATAGAGGACACTTGTCATCACCAAATTATTTCTCACACTTCTTACAAAAGTATGACTTTGTACAGGATCCTTTACCTATATATATATAGGGGAAGGTTCATTTGAGAAGAAAATTTAATTGAGAAGAAAAAGAACAAATGGCACAATTGGAAAACATTAAATACTTTTTCACTTATCTCATTTATTATCATCTTTGACTAATTAATTAGTCATAAAAACTATCATCCTTCACACAAATGTTTTTTACTACACACATCAAAAGTTACCCTACACCTTTTGAAATTTACCCTACACATGGTGTAATTTATCCTACACAACCCGTAATTTATCATATAAACATTGTAATTTATCCTACACTCTAAATTATTTTATTTTATTCTTTTGAAAAAATTTTATATTTTGAAGATAAGTTACAAATTTTAATGTAGTTAGCTATTAAAGATGAATACTATTAATTAATGATCTTTGTAGGTTTACTATATTACCCTTATAGTAACATTAAATACTTATATTAAATGAAGTAAAATGAAACATTCTTATTGGTTGAAATTTCTTCTTTTTTCTTCTTACAAAAAGTTTCTTCTCATGTGAACTCTCCAATATATATATATATATATATATAAAGTAAGTTTTGGCTTGGGAACCTTAACAAGGCGACATGGGCGATCACCGGAAACCCATTCCGGTGAATATACAAAAGAGGCTAACAAAGTTTTTTGTATCCAACCTCCCGGTTCGGTGCAGTGGGAATGATCTAGCAGGTTTTGTTCGCGTGCACGCAGAGATATACGATATCTATATAGCAAGAAAGAGGGATAAGATGGGTAATCGGTTTGGCTTCGTTTCGTTGCTGGATGTGAAGAATACAGGGGAGATGGAAAAGGCATTGTCTAGTATTCGAATGGGAGAATATAAACTATGTTTCAATGTTGCAAGGTTTACTTTAGAGGACGGGGAAATCAATAGTCGACAAGCAGAGAAGTTAAAGCCGAAATCAGCATCAGTATCTGTTGGAATTCCTACGAAGGGGAAGGAGAGTAATGGTCATAGTTTTGTCGGAATGAAGTCCTTTAAAGATGCAATTTTGGGTAGATCTATGGAAGAAAAAGGGGAAAAAGTGATAGTAATTAATGATGACTTTAAAGCATACGAGCATGTGTCGGGTAAGGCGGTGATCGTGAGGATGGCAAATTTTAACGCTTTAAAGGAGGCAAGCGAAACGATCAAAGGTATGATGCTAGGTGAAGGGGTGGTGCAATATGTAGGTGGAATGTTCATCTTGGTAGCATTTAAATGTGGTGAAGACGTGGAGCGGTTCTCTTTGCTTTCAAAGGAGAGAAAAGATATTTTTCAATCGGTGGAGAAGTGGGTTGGGCAATCGCTTCCGTTCGAGAGAATTGCTTGGTTAAGGATACAGGGTATTCCCATTCACTTACTCGATAACTCTGTGATTAATCGGATTGGGGAGACTTTTGGAAAAGTTGTGCAGGTCGGACAACACGAAGTATGGGATTCCGACTTATCGTACGATTATGTGGGGGTCCTGGTGGCAGAAGGTAAGAGGATTCAGGAAGAGGTGGTAGTCCAATGGAAGGGTCGCAGATACAGAGTTTGGGTGGCAGAGGAAGTCGGTGACTGGGAACCGGATTTTTTGGTGAAGGATAGGGGTGTGGAAGTTACTCCGGTTAACCGGCCCCAGTCACCTTCGTCGGAAAAGCATTCAAGTTCTGAATCGGCTGGAAGTATGGAAGGTCCATCATTTTCGGGCGGAGTTATGGAAGGATCTCAGAATATCCATTTTGATAACACTAAAATTAAGGAGGTTTCCAAAAGGATTGAAGAGTCGGTGGCATTGGAAAAGGAAACAGGCAATTATTGTCACGTGCCTTTAGTGGAAAGTTATTTATTTGAGAATATAGGAAAGATTCCTATTAAAAAAGCTAGTAATCGTACAAAAAAGGGGGGTAGAAGACAAATGGGCCATATTAAGGATAAATTGATTTCAGTGGACAGCAGGCCCAGTTCAAGAAAGAGGCCTAGATTGGAAGTGGACCCTAATGGCCTAGACCCTTTTGGGCTAGATGCTTTATTGGGGCTGGTTAATAATAGTTGTCTCAAGGAGCCCAATGTGGTAATAGGAACAAGTCACGTGGGGGGAACTATTTCCAACGATGACGGTACTTCTCCCACTCTTGATGCACATGTACAGGTACAAGATAATGGTGCAGATCAGGTTGTGGATCATCAAACATACAACGGAGCCGCAGGAGATGAATCGAAGTTGGACAGTGATGGACACCAGGATCAAACGTCGGAGAAAAGGGGGGGGGGGGTCGCAGCCGATTTGCAGGGAAGAGATTGGCGAAATTAATGTGGAAGTTGTTAATACAATTAAACTAGGAGCTCTGGTGGGGGCGAAGTTGGGCGATTTTCAGGATATGGTGACCAAAGTGGTACAGGAAGAAGGATTACAATCAGGTAACTTATGAATTTTTTATCAGTTAATGTGAGGGCTTGGGGTTGCAAGGGAAGAAAGGTTGGGTCAAGGATTTAAGGGCGAGAAACGGGGTCGATTTTGTTGCTATTCAGGAATCTAAGATCACGGAGTCCAATAGTTTTGACTGTAATAATTGTTGGGGGAGGGGAGTTGTTGATTTTGATATGGTTGAAGCTTCGGGTCGTTCGGGCGGGCTTATTAATATGTGGAATAAAATTTTTAAAAAGATCACAGCTGAATCTGAACCCAATTATGTACTAACGTCGGGGTACTTGGTTGAAGACGGTTCTCAGTTAAATATATTGAATGTATATGCGCCGCAGAATGTTGTTGCAAAAAGAAATCTTTGGGCCAAATTAAAAGTTGTTATTAATGGTTCGCAAGGAATGTGGTTGGTTTTGCGGGATTTTAACGCTGTCCGAAGTCAAGAAGAAAGAAAGAATTCAAGATTTAATCAGACGTGTGCCTCAGATTTTAATGCTTTTATTGATTGCAGGAATACTTTTTGAGGGGTAACAGGTTTACATATATGGCAGTTAATAACGGGAATTTCAAATTAAGTAAGATTGATCGTGTTCTGGTGTGCCAAAGTTTCTTTAATAGGTGGCCGTCGGCGTGTCTTAGATCACTTCCGAGAGATATGTCCGACCATACTCCTTTATTGTTAACGTTGGTGGACTCTAACTTTGGATACAAACCGTTTCGTTGGTTTAACTCTTGGTTAGAGAGAGAGAGGGGTGTCAAGAGGTTGTGATAAAAGCGTATTCAGAATGTTCTGTTCAGGGGCAGCCAGATGTGGTTATCTTGAATAAGCTGAAGTTCGTTAGGGAGGCAATTAAGATTTGGTGGAAAGCCGCCATTAATAAGGAGGGGGAACAATTGGAAAATTATAAGAACGAAATTCAAAGGCTAGAGACAGTTATGGAAGAAAGGGAATTGGAGGAAGACGAGGTTTGGATATGGGAGGAATGTAAAAAAGGAGTGGCTCAGGTTAATCAGTGGAAGTGTAGAGATTTACACCAGAAATCCCGGGTTAGGTGGGCGTCGAAGGGGGATGATAATTCAGCTTACTTCCATAGGGTGGTGAATGGTAGAAAAGCGTCGAATGATATTCCAGGTCTTATGGTGGATGGTCAGTGGGTTTCTAAGCCTAATTTGGTTAAGAAAGAAGTGTTAAAATTCTTTCGAAACCATTTTTCGGATAAGTACGTAACAAGGCCGGACCTAGTATGTGATAATTTTAATATAGTTTCACTAGAGGATGCGGCTAGGCTTGTTCGGGCTTTCACTAAACAGGAGATAAGGGATGCGGTTTTTGATTGTGGGTCAGGTAGAGCTCCGGGGCCAGATGGGTTTAATTTTAAATTTATTAAACATTTTTGGGCTATTTTGGAAGATGATTTTTCAAGCTTTTCACTTCTTTCCATGAGACTGGAGTCATTAGCAGAGGGTGCAATACCTCGTTTATTACTCTAATTCCGAAGATGGCTTCCCCTATCGGCTTGAAAGACTATAGACCTATCACTCTAGTTGGAGTTATTAGTAAAGTTATCTCTAAAGTGTTAGCAGAAAGGATTAAGGAGATTATGGGGAAGATTATCTCTGATACGCAGACGGCTTTTCTTAAGGATAGATTCATTTTGGATGGTCCTCTAATAATTAATGAGTTATATGGTTGGATAAAGAAGACGGGAAGGAAAGGATTTTTGTTGAAAATTGACTTTGAAAAGGCATACGACAACGTCAATTGGGGTTTCCTCTTGGCGGTGATGGGTCAAATGGGTTTTCCAGAAAAGTGGTGTTTATGGGTTAAGGGGATTCTTGGGTCAGCTAGATCGGCAGTTCTAGTAAATGGGTCGCCCACGTTTGATTTTCAATGTCACAAGGGGATTAGACAAGGGGATCCATTGTCCCCTTTTTTATTCCTGATTGTCATGGAGGCTTTTTCCTGTTTAGTCAGTAAGGCGTGCGAGTTGGGGGAGATAAAGGATTTTAGAACTATTAACGGGGGTCCTTCTATATCGCATTTACTTTATGCAGATGATGCGCTGATCTTGGGGGAGTGGTCGAGGGAGAACATTGAGAAAACGACGAGGTTACTTCGAGTATTTTACTTATGCTCAGGGTTAAAAATTAATATAAAGAAATCTATGTTGTTTGGTATTGGAGTAGATGGTCAAGAGGCTTGTGAAATGGCTGATATTTTAGGGTGCAAGATTGGAGAGTTTCCTTTTGAATACTCGGGGATTAAAGTGGGGGCGAACATGAATAAGATCTGTCATTGGGAGCCGGTTATAGAGACGGTGAAAAGGAGGTTAGCTTCTTGGAAGGCTAATATGTTATCTTTGGGTGGTAGGCTGGTGTTGATTAAGTCTGTCTTAGCTAGTCTTCCGGTATATTATCTATCATTATACAAGGCTCCTATCAAAGTGATTGATCAATTGGAAAAATTGATGAGGAATTTTCTGTGGGCTGGCTCGAGTGAAGATAAGAAAATGAGTTGGGTCGCGTGGGATACAGTGACGAAGACAAAGAAAAACGGGGGGCTGGGCATATCTAAATTAAGGGATGTTAATTTCGCTCTTTTGGCTAAATGGGCTTGGAGATTCAAGACTCAAAAGGGTAGCGTTTGGCGTAAAATTGTGGAGTTGGTTCACGAAGGAAGGGGTCGGTGGTCGTTCTTACCTGTCAATCGTCGGTTCAAAGGTTGCTGGAAGTCGTTGGTTAACGAGTTGGAAGGACGGGTTTTTAATGGGAAGCCGTTCAGTTCGTGTATAAGGGCTAAGGTTGGCAACGGTTTGGCGGTTAATTTTTGGTCCGACCTTTGGGTTGGAACTACACTGTTAAAACATCGATGGCCTATGCTTTACAAATTAGATTGTAATAAGGAGTGCGTGGTTGCGGAGAGGATGATATGTAATAATGTGGGGACGCGGTTCGTGCCAAAGTGGAAGAAGAACTTATCTACGGTTGAGGAGATGTCAGAAATGCAGGATGTTCAGTTTCTTTTATCTAATGTTTCATTAACAGGTTCCACAGATATTTGGCTTTGGGGAGAGGATGCTAAAGATACTTTCACAGTGGCGTCGGTAAAGCAGATGATTAGAGAAGATAGTGAGGTGGGCAGAGACCATTTTATGCGATGGGAGTCTTGGATCCCGAACAAGGTGAATATTTTTATTTAGAGAGCTGAAATGGACCGTATGCCGACTAAAGCGGCGCTGATTAGGCGGCGAATAAACATTCAAGATGGATCGTGTAGTTTGTGCGACTCCATAGAGGAAGACGTGATGCATCTTGTTGGGATTGAACCCTATCAGAGGAACAGATAATGTAAAGCCAAAACTGGATCAGCTCAGTGGATTCAGAAAAAGCAGATGCTGATATACATATCTCTCCCCTTGAAAGTGATTACAATAACTGATGACCTCCTATCTACTGATCTTACTAACTGCTGATCAATAACTGCTGTTCAATTAAAGATCTGATGAAGACCCAAGTCCTGCTAATTCAATCTACTGCCTTGAGTCAAGCACTGCTGATCCGGATAAGTGCTGCTGGGTTCACAGCAGTAGAAGGTTGCAGCAGTTGTTCTATAGTCTGTTATGTAATAGAATGTAATAGCAGTAGTTAACACAAGCAGTGTCTGTATAGATCAGAGGTTAGAGTTTGTTAGGAGGTTAGATGTCACTTTCATGGTGACGTCAGCTAAAGATGCTCAGTAGTTTGCAAGTGCTTATAAATAGTACAGTACTTTGTACTGTTCTATTAGCTCTTCACATCATTCGTCTTCTTTGCACAAACAAACTACTGAGCTCGGGCTGAGGGGGAGTTTGCATTCATACATCATCATTGTAATCGTGTTTGAAATAAATTCAATCATTCGGTTCTTTGTGTAAAGATGTTTGATTAAAGTATTACTCTCATTTGATTGTATGCAAAGTTTGTTATCATTTTAATTCCGCTGCACAACTCATCCATTTTCCATTTTAACTTCAAACAAAAATACAATCAAAAGGAAACTCAGATCCAACAATTGGTATCAGAGCTAGAACAGTCAAATTTGATTAAACAATCATTTTGACGTAAATAGTTCAGCTCAAAACAGTTGATACTGATCGTTTGTTCGTCGTTGAAAAACAGAGTAAGGATTAATCACCATTATAGTTGATTTCTCAGTACCTGTAAAACAACAAGAATGACGTCACAATCTCAGGACGATAAAAACAACATTGGCTCGCTCTTTAAACCACCTATGCTAAAAAGAAATGAGTACAACATCTGGCAGAGGAGGATGGGTCACATCCTCGCTCAACAAAGCACAGGTTGTTGGAAGTCTGTTATCTTTGGTCCTCATGTTCCTATAGTGCCAAGCGCTGAAGATTCTAAAAAACAAGTTCCTAAACCTGTTGAAAATTATACTGAAACGGATTATCAAAAATTTGAACTGGATGCTAAAGCATTTAGTATTGTTGCATCAGCGCTCCCCAACGAAATATATGCTGGACTGTTACATTGTAACAGTGCCAAAGAGTTTTGGGACGCACTTAAGGAACAGTTTGGAGGTACCGAAGAGGTCACAGAAAACAATAGGGAAATCCTGAACCAACAGTATGAAACATTTTGTCATGTTAAAGGTGAATCACTGACTCAACAATTTGAGCATTTCAGTTGTCTCATCAGTGAACTGAGGCTTGTTAAGGTCACGTTTTCAAACTCGACTCAAAATAGCAGGTTCCTCAGATCACTGCCAGAAAAATGGGACACAATAGCTATTATCACCAGAACTGCACCTCAGTTCAAGGATCTGATCTTGACCCAACTCCATGGTCGACTCCTGACCTTTGAGAGGGAGTTGAACCAGAAAAGGAAGTTACAAGAGTCAGGGAAAACCGTTGATGATTATTCATTCAGTAACACTGCTCTTCTGGGTCAAGAAGAATCTGGTGGTAGTGGTAAGGATCAGGGTTATGATCACTTCATTGACATAACTGCTGGTGCAAACTTTAACAACCCTGATCCTCACTCTACAGGTTATGCATTCACTGCTAATGAAAACCAGATGTCAGACAATTTAAGCTTTGAACTCAATGATTTACAGCATTTCGACCCCACTGACCTAGAAGAAATGGACATCCTGCACCAACCGGCCTTGCTAAGTGTTAGAACTAGCAAGTTTTATAAGAGAACTGGGAGAAAATTTCCAGGTCTTCATGGGAACCTAAGGGTTGGGTTGGATAAATCGAAAATCAAGTGTTACAAGTGTAACAGGTTGGGACACTTTACTAGGGAATGTAGGAGTCAAACAATTGGTCCCATAGTCACTCACCCTAGTTCAAATCCTAGACCTCAAACTCAAAACACTGTGCACTATGCCCAATATGCCCCAGCAGCACATGTGAACACTGCTCACTATGCTGTTGCCCCTATGCCAGTGCATTATGTCCAAACAGCTGCTCCACAGATCCAATTTGTTCAAACCCCTGCTCCCCTGGCACAGTGCAATCTGGCAATGTAAAATTTGAAAATGTCAATCTAATAGACAATCTAAAATTCAACCTTCTGAGTGTGTCTCAAATGAGTGACAAAGGGTTTGGGTCATTCTTCACAAAAGATTGTTGTAGGATTGTTGGGCCAGAAATGGTCAAAAAGATTGAAGCAATAATTAAAAATGGTCAAACAAAACTTGTTGCTCAAAGAAGTGGCAATGTTTATGTTGTTGACATGTCTAAAGAGTGTCCCAGAGCTGATGCCTGTCTGTTCTCAGCTGCCTCTAACAAAGAGACAGAACTTTGGCACAAAAGACTGGGACACACAAATCTTAAGACAATAACAGAAATTTCAAAAAATGGTTTGGTGAGAGGCCTACCACAAAAATTGTTTTCATGTCCTGAATATTGCATTTCCTGTTTAAAAGGAAAACAGCATAAAAGTTCCTACAAGTCCATTGAGGAGTCCAAAACAACCCAGTGCTTGCAAATGCTGCACATGGATTTGTTTGGCCCAGTTCAAGTCATGAGCCTCAAAAAGAAAAGATACTGTTTAGTTATAGTTGATGACTTTTCTAGGTTTACATGGACTTTCTTTTTGCACTCTAAAGATGAAACTGCAGGCATATTGCAAGACTTTGTGACACAGGTTGAAAAACAATTTGATCTTCCAGTGAAAAGCTTTAGGAGTGACAATGGCACAGAATTTAAAAATAGGGAGTTGGATGCCTTTTGTGTGAAGAAAGGGATTGTAAGGCAGTACAGTATCCCTAGAACACCAGAGCAAAATGGGGTTGTTGAGAGAAAGAACAGAACTTTGATTGAGGCTGCCAGAACCATGCTTGCAGATTCAGGTTTGCCATTAACTTTCTGGGCAGAGGCAGTAAACACTGCTTGCTATGTCCAGAACAGAGTTTTAATCAACCCCAGGCACAAAAAGACTGCCTATGAAATTCTGTATAAAATCAAACCACTGATCTCATACTTCAAGGTATTTGGCTGCCCATGCTTTATTTTGAACTTAAAAGATTCCATTTCAAAATTTGCAGCCAAAATTGATTGTGGTTACTTTCTGGGATACTCAACCACTGCCAAGGCCTACAAAGTGTTCAATGCACGGACCAAGGTAGTGGAGGAGACTTTGGATGTAAAGTTCAATGAACTTTCATCAATGAAAATCCCAGCAAATCCTGCTGAACTGTTTGATCTTGAAAAATTCACATTTGAAAATACTGCTGTCAAGACTAACAGTGCAGGTCCATCAGAGGATACAACACCAGACTATGGGTATGAAGTCATCATCCCTTAAAGGTCTGCCACCAAAGGGAAAGCATCAGTTGTTCAAAACATCTGTGAAAGCTCAACCACTGCTACATCAGCAGTTGTTGATCAAAGTAGCCCATCCACCACTGCTTCCACATCCTCAACTACTGCTGACAAAAGTCCTCAAACAGTGGATAAAAGTCAGCAGTGGTCCACTCCATTACCACCCATTCCACCACCTTTTGAAGCCACTGTTGGGTCATCAAAGTCACCAGCAGTGGTTAGCTCAGATGATACACATTTGCAGCCTTCACCAACAAATGCCATCATACCATACCAAGGAGATTTAATCTTCTTGAGATCTCATCCACCTGATCAAATCATTGGCAACATCAATGAAGGGGTGCTCACAAGAAGCCAAACCCAAAACATTTGTCTTTTTGCTGGTTTTCTATCACTCCATCAGCCAGTCAAGTACCAAGAGGCACTAAAAGACAACAGCTGGGTAGAAGCCATGCAAGAGGAGCTCCAACAGTTCAAGAGACAACAAGTATGGGAGCTTGTACCACTGCCAATAGAGGTCAGTCCCATTGGCACAAAGTGGGTCTTCAAGAACAAAACAGATGAAAGGGGCATTGTTGTCAAGAACAAAGCCAGGCTTGTGGTTCAAGGTTACAGACAAGAAGAGGGGATTGATTATGATGAAACATTCGCCCCTGTTGCAAGATTGGAAGCTATCAGACTGTTCCTGGCCTTTGCTGTCAACCACAACATGAAGGTGTTTCAGATGGATATCAAAAGTGCTTTCCTCTATGGTACATTGCAAGAAGAGGTATATGTATGTCAACCTCCAGGCTTTGAGGATCCATTTTATCCTGATCATGTCTACAGGCTAAACAAAGCCTTGTATGGCCTGAAACAAGCACCAAGGGCCTGGTATGAAACTCTTTCCAACTTTCTACTCTCAAATGGTTTCAAAAGAGGTACCATTGATAAAACACTGTTTCTTAAATGGAGAGGGAAAGATTTAATGATTGTCCAAATTTATGTGGATGACATTATTTTTGGAAGCACATGTACCAAAATGTGTGAAGAGTTTAGAGAACTCATGATAGCTGAGTTTGAAATGAGTGCAATGGGTGAGCTGCAATGCTTTCTTGGTCTCCAAGTACAGCAAATGCAAAATGGAACTTTCATTCATCAAAGCAAATATGCTAAAGAACTTTTAACCAAATTTGATATGAATGATTGTAAACCATGCAGCACACCCATGGCCACAAATAAGCTGGTCATGTCTGATGAAAAGGATGAGCTGATTGACCAAACACTTTATAGAAGCATGATTGGGTCTTTATTGTACCTAACTGCATCTAGGCCAGACATCATGTTTGCAACATGTGTCTGTGCAAGAAGTCAATCAGCTCCCAGAAAATCTAATCTCATTGCTGTAAAAAGGATTCTCAGATACATAAAAGGTGCTCCCACACTTGGTATCTGGTATCCAGCTAATGGGAATATCAAGCTTTCAGGTTTTTCAGACAGTGACTTTGCTGGTTGTCACACAACAAGGAAGTCCACTTCAGGAGGGTGCCAGTTTCTAGGTGATTGCTTAGTTTCTTGGCAAAGCAAAAAGCAAGCAGCAGTTTCAACATCCACTGCTGAGGCTGAATACATTGCTGCTGCAAGCTGTACAGCCCAACTCCTGTGGCTTCAAAATCAGTTACTGGATTTTGGTATCAATGCCTTAAAGACACCACTTATGCTGGATAGCCAGGCAGCAGAAAATATCATCAAAAATCCAGTTTCCCATTCTACCACCAAACACATCCACATCAGACATCACTTTGTGAGGGATTGCTATGAAAAAGGTTTGATTTCTCTGCATCATGTCCTAACTAAAGACCAGCTGGCAGATGTGCTCACAAAAGCACTTGATACAGCCACTTTTGAAAGTCTGGTCTCTAGGATTGGGATGCTGAACATGGAATAACAAGCAACATCTTGTTTTTCTATGAATAAAAGCAACAAAATGTTTTCCGAAAATCAAAATCCATCCTTAAAAATAGCTTAAAAATGAAAATTTCATTAAAATCCTTAAAAGTCTGCCATAACCACTGATTGTTCAAAAGTCTGCTCTACTTCCAAAAGTCTGCCCATTGCTGAAAGGCAACCTCTGTTCTCTCATTCCTTGATAACCACTGTTGTTCAAAAGCAGTGTCTTATCCACTGATATGCTATCCACTGATAGTAAAAATCATCCACTGCCCCCTTTCCACTGCTTTCATCCGTTGCTTTCACCAAAAGTACTGTCCTTCATTTTCACCAGTGGTTGTCACGTGGGCAGTACATAGTAGTCAGACTTTTTGTAACGGCTGCCTCGTCAGCATTCACTATCTCTCCTATAAAACTCCCCACTCACCATCCAAACAAGGTTTTACTGTCGAATTGAATTCATAAAAATTCTCCTCTCAAAGCAGTTTTTCTTTCCATCTCCCACAAAATTCCTTCGATCAATCGTTTCAAAAATGACAAAATCGAAGTCATCTGCAAAACCCACATCAAAATCTTTGAAAACAGCCTCTCAAAAGGCAACCACCACTGACATTCCATTCAAAAAATCTCACAATCTCCTGGGTCTTCTCACAAAACCAGGAACCACAGATGTTTTCGATTCCATTATCACAATCATGGCAAAATCAAAGTACAAAACTTTGCTCACAGCCGACGCACCCATCTACTTGGCAACCCAAAGGGAGTTTTGGAAGAATGCAACCCTTGAAAAACAAGGAGACATTGTCACTGCAATCAAATCTTCCATAAAGGGTAAAGCTGTCCACATTACACCACAATCCATCTCCGAGGTCTTTCAACTCGATGACCAGGCAGGTAAAACTTCCTTCACTAAAAACGAGTTGCACATTGACTTCATTGAAAGAGGGTATGAAGCCACAATGATGACGAAACTAACCTTAGAAAAAGGTTATTTTCCTCCTGCAACAAGATTTCTATTTCATACCCTCCTAGTATGTGTTTCAAACAAAACCACTTCTTTCAATGAGATCCCTATAAAGATTCAAAATCTGGGATATGCGATTCTTCAAGAAGAAAATTATAACTATTCTCGGGAAATCTTTAAAGATTTGGTTAATAATGTTGAAAGCAAATCATTTTTACTGTTTCCAAGGTTTTTAAGCTATTATTTTCAAAAGAAATTCAGTAAGGATGATTTGTCTCTAATAAACCAAGGTGAAATAACTGCAATAAACTGTCTAACATCTGAAACATTTTCATGTATGTTAGCACCTTGCAAAACACAAGCAGGGGTACCTGAGCAGATTTTAGCAGCTACCACTGCTCCTCAGGTATCTGCTGCTGAGCCTACTGCTCTAGGTGATCAAAGCAGCAGAACAACTGTTTTGAAACCCACACCTACCAAACCAAAAAGGCCATCCAAAAAGAAAAATCAAAAACCCTCCAAACCTATCAAAAAGGCAACTCTGGCAGATGAGATACCAGAGTTAATGCCTGTGACAACACAAATGTCACTAGAAACCACTGCTGCTTCTTCCTCACAGCAGTTGGTACAAATATCTCAACCCATAACCATAACTCCTCCTGCTTCTTCACAAAAAGGACAGGTTGTACACAAAGGGCCACCACATCATGATGCTCTGGATACACTCGTCTCCATCATCCACAGCTCAATGCCCGGAGCAACTCCGCCTTCTAAACCCACCATCACATCCTCAATTCCACCAAAAACACAACTACTGTTGGATGCAATTGACTTGAACCAGGCACTATCCAGTCCTTCTCAATCACCTGTCAATGAGAATATACCTCAACAAATGACTGAGCCTGCTGTATCATCCATTGCTAACCCACCAACAAAACCTGAGGAGGTTACACCCATCGAGTTACAAGTAACTCTTTGTGGTAATCCAAGTGAAGCAGCCACTACAACTGTTGAACCTACAGGTTTACAGTTGGGCAGTGGTTTCATTAATAAGACTTCCTTGGAGGCAATTCCTTACATAACACCTCTGCCAACCACCAGTGGATTTATATATCCAACTGGCATCATCAAAAGGTTGTCAAGTGTTGAAGGAAGAAGACCCCAGTACCAAGAAAAAGGGGCATCAGTGGTTAGTGTTTGGAATAAATTCCCTACATCTGCCACTGATAAAACCAGTGTTAGTGGGAAATCAGATGATCCCATTAAATTGGGTGATGATTTAAAGTACCAGAAATTGACGGATCGTGTTGAGAAACTTGATAACTCTGTTGCAGAGCTCAAAACTATGCTCCAGCAGTTGTTACAGGTACAAAAGGTACAATCCACTGCTGTTCCACCTCAAGCACCTGCTCTACAACAAGCACCTGCTACAAATGAGCTCTGGAATCTCTTTCAACCTTATCTCCATCATCAGGCACAACTGGCAGATCAGCAACATGAAAAACATGTTCAACAGCTGAGAAATGCTATGGAGTCTAGGTTCAAAGACACTCAGGCTGATCTAAAGGCTCTCAAAACTCAGATCCTGCACACCACTGGCACTGCTCCTCCACCAGTATTCTTCATTGATCAACTCCCTGAAGATAATGCCAAAAAGGGGGAGAAAATTCAAGAATGGAGAAGAAAGGGAATAACTGATGGTAGTAAGAAAATTGATGAGACTACAAATGCACTTGCAGAAGCACTTGCTTGTGTAAAAAGGGATAGAGAGGCCAAAAAGAAAGCCAAGGTGGATTATCCGGATCAGGGTACTTCAGGGTCAAGAGATGATGAAAATCTTTTTGATGAAAAGAAGAAGCCTACTAGAAAAGTAAGGCTACCCAAATCCATTCCGGTCAGGCGTTCAAAGTCTGTTCAAAAACCACCTCCCAAAACAGGTGTTGTAACCTCTGTTGTATCAACTGCTGTTGGTACCTCAGTAGTTTCAACATCTGCCCTCACTTCAACACACACCACCTCAACACACACTTCATCTACTGCTTTACCACCATCACCACCAAAATCACAATCACCTCATGTCAAAAGGCAGAAGACAGCAGATGTTAAAACATCCGTTGTAAAGACAACAGTGGTTGGAACACCAGTTGTTTCAACAGCTGTTAGTCTATCACAAACCACTGCCACTACAACCATCTTCCCATCCAAAACATCATCAGTCCCTCCTCAAATAAAGAGGAGGAGGCTAACTCCTAAAGATGATGTCACTTCACCACCCCAAACATCTTCAAAACCTTTAGCTCTTGTCAATATACCAAAACCAGTTCCACTTTCTTCTGTTCCAATGCACAAACCTTTACCTCCTGCAGGTGTTCAATTTCCTCTTGAACTAGAAGCTGTCAGAGAAGAGATAAAATCCTTCTATACTGAGGATGACCCTGCTAAAAGGAGTTTGCCCTCAATCAAAGGATATCCATGGCCCAAAAACATTGATGAATATTTGAAAATAAAGGCCAAACAAGCAGAGGATATCTCACAAAGAAACTCACAAGGGAAATCTGACAAAGAAGTCTCAAGATACTACCAATATCTGCTTACACAAGTCAATTCCCTGGAACGTTTTGCAAAGAATGTTAGTCAACAAATTTCTGAAAGAGCAGCTGAAACTCTGAAGAAAGACTACATTGAAAGCATCATGTTTTACAAGAAATACAAAGGAGAGAGACACATGTACAAAGAGTGGACTATCCCAGAGCTTGAAGCTGAATCAGCCAGAATTCAAGTTATGATAAAAAGGAAAGTCACTCACACTCCTCCTGATTGGGCAAAGTTCAAAAAGAATGTACCTGAAAAGCAGTTGGAACTAAAAAGAATGAAAGAAGAATTGGTTGTTGCTGAATTTGGCACCAAAAGACAAGTTGCTAGATGGAAAGAATATGTGGTCAGGTCAACTTACAAAAGGTTGGAGGATTTAAGGAAGAAAGATCCTAAAATCCCTCAAAAACTTGACTACCCTGAAGCAGCGGTTTCAAAAGGACCATCAAAGCTGCAAATCAGGAGATCCACTGCTCCAGCTGGTACTGCCTTTTACAAAAGAAGGAGTCAAAGCCAGCTAGGTGCTGAAACAGTTCAAGAAATTCTTACTGGCAATGCTGTTGAAAAAGAAGGCCTGTTAAGAACGTTGAAAGAAGAACTTGAACAAGAAAATTCTGCTCCCACTGCTCAGCCAGTGATGAACCGGCCAGCCTCTCCAAATACTTCTGCAAATAAGCATCTCCCAAGAAACCCACCAGGCTCAAAAATACAAAAGTGGGCAACTGACAAACAGACCCGCGTATTGACTTTGCTCAGGTCTGGTGGAGAAGTGAAGATAATATCAAGGGAACAAGCTCTTGGCCTGAGTCTTGAAGATTTGCAGGATCTCCTTGATCTTCCACTTAGCAGGGATGATGAAGATACAGATGCCCTTAACTTTGAATTGCAATTTAAAGGCCAGATAAGGGAGCTGTTGATGAGGCAATAAAATATCCACAATAATGAAGAGTTTTGGCATTATCTGTTCCAGGGGGAGATTGTTGGGATTGAACCTTATCAGAGGAACAGATAATGTAAAGCCAAAATTGGATCAGCTCAGTGGATTCAGAATAAGCAGATGCTGATATACATATCTCTCCCGTTGAAAGTGATTACAACAACTGATGACCTCCTATCTGCTGATCTTACTAACTGCTGACCAATAACTGCTGCTCAATTAAAGATCTGATGAAGACTCAAGTCCTGCTGATTCAATCTACTGCCTTGAGTCAAGCACTGCTGATCTGGATAAGTGCTGCTGGGTTCACAGCAGTAGAAGGTTGCAGCCGTTGTTCTATAGTCTGTTATGTAATAGAATGTAATAGCAATAGTTAACACAAGCAGTGTCTGTATAGATCAGAGGTTAGAGTTTGTTAGGAGGTTAGATGTCACTTTCATGGTGACGTCAGCTAAAGATGCTCAGTAGTTTGCAAGTGCTTATAAATAGTACAGTACTTTGTACTGTTCTATTAGCTCTTCACATCATTCGTCTTCTTTGCACGAACAAACTACTGAGCTCGGGCTGAGGGGGAGTTTGCATTCATACATCATCATTGAATCGTGTTTGAAATAAATTCAATCATTCGGTTCTTTGTGTAAAGATGTTTGATTAAAGTATTACTCTCATTTGATTGTATGCAAAGTTTGTTATCATTTTAATTCCGCTGCACAACTCATCCATTTTCCATTTTAACTTCAAACAAAAATACAATCAAAAGGAAACTCAGATCCAACACATCTCTTTACGGGGTGCGGTTTTGCTTTTGGCGTATGGGATGCGGTGGCCAAATGGTGTAAAATTATGCCTATAATGGCTTTTGATTTTAAAGATTTGTTGGGCATTCACGAGCAGGTTACAGGATGCAAATGGGCGAAAAAAGTGATTAGAGGTATAGTGATGATCTCTTGCTGGGTGTTATGGAAGACTCGGAACGCTAAAGTTTTTCACGGTACGTGTCCGAAGGTTCATGAGGCAGTGGCTTTGATTAAGTCGTGGTCTTTTTTGTGGTTTAGAAGTAGGTCAAAATTTTCTGGGTTAGTTTGGAAAGATTGGGTTCGTAATCCTTTGTATATGATGTAAGTGGTTGTTTGGCGGTCCTTTTTTCGAGGGCTTGCCTTGTTTTTTAATAAAGCTCACTGTTCAAATATATATATATATATATATATATATATATATATAGGGGATGGTTCAAATGAAAACCACTTTTATTGTGAAAACTCGAAAACTAACTAAAAAAAGCCTAAAAAACACACAAAATTTTTTTTTTTCAATTTTTTTTTATAAAAATCGCTAGTTTTTATATATAAAAAAAACTTTTTTTCAAAAAAAAAAAAAAAAATTTTGTGTAGTGCACATGTGTAATAATACACATGTGTAGTACACATACATATGTGCAGTATTACACATGTGCACTACACAAAAAAATTTTTTTTTTTTTTTTGAAATTTTTTTTATATTAAAAAACCTGCGAAATTTTGATTGCAAAAAAAAAAATTAAAAAAAAAAAATTTTTGTATGTTTTTTTGGCTTTTTTTTAATTAGTTTTCGAGTTTTCACAATAACTAGTGGTTTTCATTTGAACCTTCCCCTATATATATATATATATATATAGGGAGAGGATCATGAGAAAACTACATATAAATGAGAAAACTAGAAAACTAACTAATAAAACCTAAAAAAAGCTAAAAAACATACCCAAAAAAATATATATATATTTTTTACAATTTTTTATAAAAAAATGCTAGTTTTTATATATAAAAAAAATTCAATTTTTTTTTGTTGTACTGCACATGTGCATTATATGTGTACTACACATGTGCACTATATCCGTAATAGTGCACATGTGCAATACAACAAAAAAAAAAATTTCTTCTTATTTTTTTTTGGAAATTTTTTTTCCATTCATAAAAACCTGCGATTTTTTTATAAAAATTTAAAAAAAAAATTGGTATGTTTTTTAGGCTCTTTTAGTTAGTTTTTTGGTTTTCTCATTTAAACTAGTTTTCTCATGATCCATCCCCTATATATATAGGATTAGGTTCAAGAGTGAACACTAGTGTAGCTTGCGAATTGAGTGAACTAATCCTGGCCATACACGTGTGTAGATCAATGGCCAGGATTTGTTCACTCAGTTCACAAATACACTAGTGTTCACTCTAGAACCTAACCCTATATATATATATATATATAAACGAGATCAGGAGAAAACGCTCAAAAGTGTGAGAACGGTGAGTTCCTGGCCTAACACGTGTCACGCGGCATAGAGAAGGGCGGAGAGGCTTTTTTGTCCTTTCATATTTCTTTTTTTTAAACGCGTGTCACATCTCGTTTCCATTTTTTTGGCGTTTAATAAATACGCCGTGTTTTATTGTTTGTAGATCAGGATCATAGTTAATATTTTGGCGTTTTAATTATGTTTTGGCGTTTTTATTGTTTTTTAAATCAGGATGCATGTCTATGATGTAAAAAACATCAGTAATTTTTTTGATGTTTATTATATCAAGTAGGATACAGGTCTATAATTTGACAGACAATTATGGCGTTTTGAAAAGATAAATAAATTTAGTTTTCCATGTAGTGGCTTTTAATATAATAAATGTTTGGCAATAATGTTACCATCTCTTCATTTTACTATTTAGCAATTACTGTTTCGTTCAATTTCATCGGTGAATTAGTGTTGATTTTTCAGTAATACCTTGTTTGGCGTTTTATAGCAACATCGTGCTTTGCTAGCATCCGTTCTCTCAGTTTTCACACTATCAGTCGTTTTGGTGTTTTTGGCGTTTTATATTAATTTTTTTAGTAGAGAATTAGATAATAAAATCAGAGAATTAGATAACAAACAATAGAAACTGAAAAAAAAGTTATAATATAATTTCTCTTCCAAATCTTCACTGTCATCGGCCTCTTCTACTTTAACTTTTTTGGCGTTTTAAATCTGTTTTGAATACTTTATGTAGATCCTTTTTTTCCTACATAACGCCCGTCTTCATTAAGGGGTAAAAGTCTTTTTTTTCTTCATTTTTTCATGAAAATTTGTCCATCTCATTCAGCAAAAGTTTATAGATATGCCCACCTCAGAGTAGAATCCATTCGGTGAAACTTCATTCAGAACAATACTCAATAAAGAAGAAATGACGTTCCACATCTGTGGCTTTTTTAAGTATCTGTTTTGGCGTTTTAAAGTGAATGGTTTGTTGGAAAGATGACGTTTATTTTTTTGGTGGTGTGATCTGTTGATTGTGCAGAGACGTCTCTCTTATAGGATGTTTTTGGCGCGTAGTTTAGGCGGGATTTTTATTTATAATAAATGATATTAATAAAGTAGCCGTCTTTTCAGTTACTGTGTGTATTTTTTACTGATTTTGTTCAGGTTTTTATGAGTTTTTATGGTCTTAGACATTCCATCTTCCAAGTTTGGCGTTTTTTAATGGCTTTAAGTAGTTTTGGCGTTTGTTTCCATTTTTAGCTTTTAATAATTCTTCTTTAAATTACTTTTATTATAGGTTGGGAGTTTTTGGCGTTTTACTTCATTATGGCGTTTCACAATAATTATGACTTTTGGCGTTTTATTAATATAATGTTATTTTTTTATTTTAAGTTGAAAAATACATAACAAACAACAGAAAAAGAAAATTAAAAATAGAAACAATTCATCTTTCAAATCTTCACTGTCGTCAGTCTCTTTCTTCTTTGAAACATGTTCATTGGCGGTTTGGCTTTGTCATGCTTGTGTTTTTTTGGCCGTTTGGAAAGACAATATGACATGAGTTTTTTATTTGAATATGTATCTTCAAACCACTCATCAGCGTCATTCTTCTAATTCATGCCATTATAATATTTATCAATAACAAAACACAAAAACTGACATAAGTCTAACCCCAGTATCTTTTTCTTTTAGTTTTGTCCATCTCATTCAGCAAAATGTTATTTGAGTCGCAGCACCTCAGAAAAGAATGCATTTTCTGAAACTTCGCGTAGAACAATATTGAATATACAAGAAATGATTTTTGGCTTTTTTCTGAGGAAATAGTGTATCTGAAAGAAAAGTCCATTTTTTGGAAATTTCTGATATTTGAGAGATTTGGCGCTTTCTAAGATGATTGGTATATAGTAAAAATATGGCGTTTTTTGAGTAGGCGTGTTTGATGTTTTGGATTTTTTGGCATTGTAAGATGAATGTTATATAAGTAGAAATATGGCGTTTTCAGGTTGGGGGAGGTGTGTTCTTATGTATGAGAATGTTTTGTTGATATAGGTTTGCGTTTTGGCCAGTAATGGCGTTTTATTCATTAGTTGGTGTTTTGGTATAGAAGTGTAAAGACCTTTTTGCCCTTAATGAAGCGCGTCGACTCAATAGAATTCGTGTTATTTACGAAAACGCCACCGCGCCAATAGTCCATAGATTGTTTTAATTGGACGATCGATATGCGTTCTCATCGTTCTCACACTTTTCATCGTTTTCTCTAAATCCTGACCCTATATATATATAGGATCAGGATTTAGAGAAAACGGTGAAAAGTGTGAGAACGGAGAGAACAGTTATGGATCGTCAGATGAAAACAATACATGGACTAGATGACGCAGTGACGTTTTCGTAAATAACATCACTTTTATTACTGTGGTGCGCTTCATTAAGGGTAAAAAAGTCTTTTGACTTCTCTACACAAAACGCCATCTAATAAAATAAAACGTCATTAAATTACCGCCTTAACCTACAATAGCACACACCATCCTAATCTAAAAACGCCATTAGATATAAAACGCCAAACTTAATTATAATAAAATCCCGCCTAAAAAACCACCAAAAAACATCCTATATATAAACATCTCATACCTTCCAATAAAACACACAAAAACCCAAACGCCATATTTAATATATACCATTCGTCTTAGAAACGCCAAAAAATCCAAACATCAAATATCCTCTAAACCAAAACGGTTATCTGAAATTCAGTTTGGTTGTCGGTAAGGTTTCGCTCAATGTAATGGGCAAAATCCTTAAGTGGGGATATTGTCCATTTCATTGAGTAAAATCTTATCCTCAACTTCCATCCAATTTATAACGCCAAAACATACAAAAACATTATTGAGGTTTGTTCTCAATAAAGTTTAGTTGTATGGGGTGGAGAACATTGTCAGACATCTTTCTTAACTGAGGATTAACAATGTTGTCCACCATCATACAACAAAACATTATTGATTTTAACATGATCAAATTTAGAGGTTTAAGGTACTTTTATTTAGTGGCGTTCTTATTCTTAGTAAAACGCCAAAAAGTTAAAAAATCAAACATCGTTCATTGGAAATTCAAGATTGTTGGCTGAAAGGTGTAAACTCAATAACATTTTGCTGCATGAGATGGACATATCTTCAAGAAAAAGAGGTTGATTTCAGACTTTGTGCTTCCAAACGGCGACAAAAAACTACTTCAAAAACAAAAAATCAAAATAAATCATACGATAGTCGAAACAGCCAGTGAAGATGCTTCAAAAGAAGAAAGAGACCGGTGACAGTGAAGATTTGGAAGATCAATTGTTTATATATATATATATATATGTCTTTTCTTTTTCAGTTGATTGTTATATAATAACAACGCCATATATAATAAAAAACGCTAGACATCCAAAAGCATGTTAAAACACCATCATGCCATAAAATGCCCCAAAAACTCCCAAACTATACTAAAATTACTTTGGACATGTATTATAAAAAAACCCAAAATAAAAAAAAAATAAAAACCAAACTTGAAAAGGTAACTAGAAACAGTAACTACAAAACAATAAGACTAAAGAGACGGAAAATTTATTATATTAGAATCTAAAACGCCAAACTTGAAAGATGGGACGTGTTACAGACTCAGAGATAAAGCTTATCGAAAACAATAATTACAAACAGTAATTGAAACGACGAATACTTTATTATAATAATGCACCGCCTAACCTACACGCCAAAAGACATCCTATAAAATGATACCTCTCAGCAACTTCCATTTCATCAAACCAAAAAAACAAACGCCAATACTACTAAATACCGCTCACTGTAAAAATGCCAAAAAAATTAAGAAAATTATACATAGCTAATATGCTTTCTTGTATATTCAGTATTGTTCTTCGTGAAGTTTCACTTAATGGATTGTTAGGTTAGGGGAGTAACTCAGTAAGATTTTGCTGCATGAGATGGACAAATCTTCAAGAAAAAGATACTGATGACAGTCATATGTCATTTTGTGTTCTTTGTTCTTGAAGAAGGCTTGGATGAGGAGAAGAGATCAATGACACTGAAGAGTGGGATGATTATAAAGATGAAGATCAAGTACCAGCGGTGTATCCACCATGCTTCAACCACATGCCTCTGTCCCGTGAATAGGCGTCACACTGTGTCGACATGGTCAAGACGCTTATATATAGGAAGTACCATCGGCGTATCCACTACGCTTAACCATGCTTTTAACGTTATGGCAACATTGAAACTCACTACGATCTCCATGCACTGACCACAGTAATCTCGTGTGCACCCGTGATTAAATTGATCCTTGCATGTTTATCATACCTTATTTCAAGAACGCATAGTAGGGGGATAACACATTATATAGTACATAGTGCTAGTATATAGTTCGTGCGCGAGTGCGAGAGAATGAGAGATAAAATAGAGCCCACGTTGCGTCGAGAAATAGAACAAATTCAACACATAAAAGAAATTAACGGTGAAAATCGTAGCATTAAAACAACATTGGAAGCATAACTAATGTTGTTGTGGAGGACTTCTGCGGAGACTGCGATTGTTGCTGAAATTTCTCAAGTTTGCGGCCCCGTGCGTCAGTGTTGGGTAAGATGACCATACAAGTAGCAATTTGCGCAAAAGCGACAGTTAGCTTCTAGCGGGTGATGATACGTACACATGAGACACAGGGGATGAGTTCCGTTGTAGTCATGCTTCGAGTGAACTGGAATTGCTTGGAGAGGTTCTGGTTGCGAAAGCTCAGTTGTTGAAGAGTTTGGGCTCATGGTCTTTCGTTTGCTGCTGGGCTGAGCTTCCTGAGGCGGTGTGTTGTCATCGGAGGATTCGTCTGAGGACTCATTTGAAGAATCGTCGGAAGAATCGATGACGATTTCTTGATGAGCTTGTTTGACAGGATTCGTGGAGAAAAATCCGTCCAAGACTCGTTTGTCGTTGATTTCTGCGGCTAAGCGGTAGGTTTCTTCAATGGTAGCAGGCCTTGCAGCTTCGACAAAATCGACCACACATTCAGGCAAGCCGCGAATATACTTCGTGATGGCTTTTTCTGAAGTGTTGACTTGACTTGGGCAGATTATGCTAAGCTGTTTGAACCTTGTGGTGTAGCTAGTATTGTCACCTTCGACTTGCTTGATTTTCCAAAATTCGTCTTCTCGTTTCTGGACTTCGTAGGGAGGGCAATACTCTTTCTTCATGAGCTCCTTCAGCTCATCCCAAGAGAGAGCATAAGCTGCGGAGATCCCACGTTTGTTACGTTCGGCAGTCCACCAGTCGAGTGCTCGTGATTGAAATATTCCGGTTGCGCAAGTAGTACGGAAACTATCGGGACACCTACTCTGACGAAGGGTAACTTCTATAGAATCGAACCACTGGAGTAGCTGGGACACACCTCCTTCACCCGTGAACTCCATCGGGTCACAGGCTTTGAAGTGTTTGTAGAGGAAAGCGGATTGCGGCTCTTCCGTCTTAGAGTCTTCTGAGGTTCGAGAGTTGCTGAGAGAGTGCACTTGAGCGACAATTTGAGGAATGACATTGGCCACTTCCTTGGCCACAAGCGAGGTAATCCTCTTTTCGGCGCTTCGTTTGGCTCTTCTCCTAGCTGTTTGTCTCGAGGTAGAGTCGTTGGACGACATCTAGTCAGAGAGAGATTTGAAGTGAGATTCGATCATAATGATTTTTGAGTTTTGCGATGCGATTGAGCACATTCAAAACCTGTTGCGAGTAATATCGTATTACGAATTCACATTGGAGCCACACAGGAGACACGAGATTCCTAAGTTCTCACACAATTGGTTTGTTTTGTACATATAAATAATTGTAATTTATACTTACACACATACATGTCGGTGTAGAATGCACGAGGACGCGATGAAGAGGGAGAGAGCGAGAGCGAGAGCGAAAGCGAGTAATTAGACATTAGTTTTGTTGCGAACATTCGGTTTTCGTTTTAGATTGCGATGGTTGTGCGAGTTGTGCGTTAATAAAGCAGGGAGTGAAAATCGAGAAATCGATAAAGCATAGAGTTTTAAATCGTAGCCACATAAGCGTATATAAGTTCAGTAAAGCGTAAAGTCGGCAAGTCATATGCTAGAAAAATAGATAGAGTGCCCCGGGTGTTTAGGCGTCGACTTCCCAAGGTAACCCAACTATACCCCATAAGTTCATGCACGCGCGTTGCCCTAGAAGACTTATGCTTCCACTAGGATGCAGCTCATGGCATTCGTCTTCCTAGTCACCGCGTGGCTCGAGTTATCGTCATAGTCGAGTCCTTGGTGAGAGCTTTTGAAAACCATTTTATTGAGAGAGGAATGGTTTATTAAGATACGGGTTTCACCCCTGACTTAATAACTTCTCTCCTAGTTGTGGTTGTGCTCTTCGAATAAATTTGGGAGTTCCACTAGATTTTGAAATGGAGACTTTCGTTGAGATATGGATGTCACTCCTAGCTCGACGAAAGGTTCTCGTTCTAGAAAAATGCGCTGAGTGAGCGATCTTATCGAGAGTTCTTGGTTTTCACGCCTGATCTCGATTGGACCACTCGGTTGTGTTATGCGAATATTTTCGAAAACGTGTGTATTGTGTTGGCCTTAGAAAAGGCAAAGTAGTATTCCATCCTTAGGAAAGGCTCTTCGTGTGAAGCTGTAGTATTTGTTGTTCACGAGAAGTTATAGCTTTTAGCGGATTCGAATGAGAGTATCAAGTAGGTCCGTACAAATTCTACTGGGTTCGTACGAGTCGGCCCGTTCGTACTTAGACTATAGACTAGGTCATTTCTAAAACGTCGACCCGGACTAGGTCAAGTCTGGCGTAATTCCCTATAGTTATGGCTCTGATACCAATCTGTCACACCCCAACCGATGGCGGAATCATTGGGGCGCGGCACTAGGCGAATCAGATTGCTCAAGAGAATCCATAACAACTATAAAGTGACAATATTTATTACATTGTTATTTCATACTAACAAACAATACAATCACATAAGTTTTCACAGATTTCTTGTCCTCTCGAACAATACAAATCCGACAACCTAGATTTTAGGTGAGTTTCTAGAGTTCCTAGCTTGATTTGATATAGACTGAGACTAACGCTGCAACATACGTTAGAACAACATCAATACAAAAGTATTGGCGAGTATACAAGTTTTGATAGTAAATCATAAATGAATAAAAAGTGTTGCGAATTACCAAATACATAAACGAGATACCTCAACATATTTCTATATATAAGACAGATACTACCAGCTAAGTCACTCGAGTTGCGATTGCTATTCATCCTAACTAGACCCCGTCGGGTACTATAGTACTATACTAGTTAAGGCGGGACGTCGCGAGTAAAAGTCCTAACACATATGTAACTAGCATCATGTGTAAATATGCATAATAGTTATTCGCAAGTGATAAACAGTTTAATTGTATAACTCGTTTTGATAAGTTCGATTTGATAGGAACGTACGTTACACCCAAAATGCGATAAAAAGGGGTTCGAGTATACTAAGAGTCGGTGCTCAGCACAACTTGGTTGGATTGAAGGGAGCGCGTCTGAGATTAGCCTGGTTACAGAACGATGGCGTAAGCGTTGAACAATGCGTTAAACGGTGGCGAGTGAACCAAGTGTCGAATGGTAACCCGATCGGATGGCAATCCGATCGGATGGCCAGTCGATCGGATGTCAATCCGTTCGGATGGTCATCCGATCTGATGGCCATTCGATTCGATTGATATATTTTTGGCAAGGATGTGTTTGTGTGTGATGGCTTTGAAGTTTTTGTTGTAGTATTTTGAAAACAGAGAAGTGTCTCTACCCTTCAGGTCGTCGATCGAATGGTCGCTCGATCGGATAACGATCCAATTGGCAGGACATTTAGTGAGAACAAGTTCACAACATGATGGTCACTCGATCGGATAGCTATCCGATCAGATGGCAATCCGTTGTGTTGGAACCTTAAGGTTTATTCATAGAGAAATATGATAGTACAGGGTTGATTTTGTAATGTTTTAACTAGTATGTTTTGGGTCGAATATTGTATTGGGTTTGGGTGATCTCGAGTGGGCCTTGGAATGGTCTCGGTCCATTCTAGTTAGTATATAAGATAATCTTTGTTATGATTAGGGGGTAATCGTCCAGTAGAAGGTTAAGGAGGCCACTCGAGATCAGTCGTTCTTGTGTCTTGTATCGGTCATCAACTCCAAGGTGAATGCAAGATTGTTTTGATTTGATTATTACGTTTATTTACTTAACTGTTTTCTTGCATCCGCTTGTGTTTGGATTCCGCACTTACACAAGTTAATATTGATATCATTGAGAGATCCTATCGGGTTTTACAATTGGTATCAGAGCCAAGAAACCAAGTCTTGGTTCGGTTTTGATATAATTGGATTTAAGAAGGCATTAATTGGTACTGATCTTGTTTGCTAAGTGTTTTACAGAATTTAAGTTTTGTTACCGTGTTCGGATTCAACTGTTCTTCACAAATATTGTTTAAAGTGGCTGATTTTGGATTGTGATTCGTTGCCAAGGTGTTTGCTGAATTTACGGAAGTTTGTTGAGGATAAAAGATTCAAAGATATCATCTCTTTGAATTTTAGGAAGCTGCTGAAAATCAGGAATCACGGTTGCTGTTATCTCATCAATTTGTTTTGCAGGTCTCGATTGAAAGTCTTTGGTCTCGACTCGCAACATCTCTTGTTCTCGAGTATTGAAGCTTTGTTCTCGACATCAGTCTCGACTCGCAACAACTTTGTTCTCGAGTATTGAAGTTTTGTTCTCGACATTGGTCTCGACTCGCAACGATTGTGTTCTCGAGTATTGAAGCTGTGTTCTCGACATCAGTCTCGACTCGCAACTGCTGTGGTCTCGAGCTGTCATTTGACTCGCAATTTTAGTCTCAACTTCTCTGTCGACTCGCAACGTCATTTGCAACGTTAACTTTGGACACCTGGACCTTTGAACTTAATTAATTAATTAATCAATAAATTAATTAAGGACTTAAGTAACCATGACTTCGAACAATCAAACTGTGGACTTGGCAGCTATGTCTAAACATCAAGAACTGGATTCCATCATTGGAACTACCACTCGTGTTCCCCGGTTGTTGGATGGAAATGAATTCCCTGAGTGGAAGTGGCGTTTCGAGAAACATGTTAAGGTCAAAGATGCAAAAATCTGGCATAGTATTCTAAGAGGCCCAAGAGAAATTATGATGGATAGTCCAACTGATGAGGGTGTGAAAGTGAAAAAGCCTGTTGATACGTATACTGAAGAAGATTTTAAGATTGTTGAGGAGGATGAGATGGCATTTTCTTACCTGACCATGGCATTGGGACTAGACATTGCCATTGGTTTTCGCACTTGCAAGTCTGCTAAGGAATTGTGGGAATCATTGATAGACGTCTACGAAGGCAATGACGATATGAAAGAAAGTCGTAGGAATCTATTGAGTCAAAATTTCAACAACTTTAACCATATATATGGAGAGACTGTTGATAATCAAATTCAGAGATTCGTTAAGTTGGTTACTCAAATGCAGATGGAGGAAATGCACACGTCCAATGCTTCATCAAATAGGCAGCTTCTGAATGCTTTACCAAAAAGCTGGGATCATCACGTCGCAATGATAAAGAAAACCAAGGATCTAGCAAGATGTAGCTTATCTGAAATGATTTCTCACATTAAGGCTTGTGAGCTAGATGATAAACAAAGAGAAACAAATTACACGAATAGCATGTTGGCTGCAGGATTCACCACAACACCCCCGACTTCAAGAAATAATACTGCTTTTGTATCTCATGCTGGTTTTCAAATGTCCAGCAACTCTGCTTTTGCTAAAGCGGCTCCTACCTCACCAAATCTGTACTACTCTGGAACTCCAGCACCTGCTGCTGCTACACCACCTTCTGCTAATGCTACTGCTACTGCTGCTGCATCGTCAACTCCCACTGCTACAAACGAGATGATTGCTTTCTTCTCACAACAGTCAAAGGAAAACCTTGAAATAGCCGCTTCTGTCATAAACTGCTTGAATGCTTTTGCTACTGGTAAACTCGGTCCTCCGAAGTTTTCTATGGATGACTTGGATCAAATTCATCCCGAAGATGTAGAAGAAATGGATATAACTTGGCAAATGGCTATGGCAGCATTTAGAGCCAAATATTTCGTGAGGAAAACCGGGAAAAACAAATGGCAAGGTCTTACCTTTACAGGACCCACAAAAATGCCATTTGAGTTTCGTTGCTACAACTGTCATGAACAAGGTCATTTGGCTAGAAACTGTACCAAACCTAAAGTCAATGGTGAACAAACTCCAGCCCAACCAGCTGCACCTGCTACACCCAATCAAGAGAGAGCTCTTGTGACCGAGGAAATTCAGTTCATTTTACAAAGAAAGGATGCTACGTATTGAAGCCAGGGATCGTTATTCCTGAAGATTGGTTTTTGATGACAGCTGAGAGACGGGGAAATGCTTATGTCATTGATATGAACAAGAAGCCGTGTGAGGAGATTACTTGTCTATTTTCGAAGATATCAGAACATGATGGTTTATTGTTGCATCGTCGCCTTGGACATGTGAATATGAAGAATTTGAATTGACTTGCCAAAGGTCAACTGGTCCGTGATCTGCCAATCAAAGACTTTATGTTGGGAGAAAAGTGTGTTGCTTGTGCTAAGGGAAAAGCTCATCGGAAGCCTCATAAATCCAAGCCTACACCCTCAACCAAAGCTGTGCTTGAATTACTTCATATGGATCTGTTTGGTCCAGTGAACGTGTTAAGCATTGGCAAGAAGGCGTATTGTCTCGTGATAGTCGATGACTATTCACGCTATACCTGGGTGTACTTTCTAAGTCACAAGAGTGAGGCTGCGGGCTTGATTAAACAATTTATTACTTTGGTGGAAAATCAAGCTAGTACGAAAGTGAAGGCTATTCGATCAGACAATGGGACGGAATTCAAAAATGTTACCATGGATACATTCTGTGCAGAAAAGGGAATTGATCAACAGTACAGTGCACCATGAACTCCACAACAAAATGGAGTGGCTGAAAGGTGAAATCGTACTCTTATAGAGGCTGTGCGTACTATGCTGGCTGACTCAAAGCTCCCTAGTTTCTTCTGGGCTGAAGCTGTTAGCACGGCCTGTTACGTCCAGAATCATGCTTTAGTAAACAAACGTCATATGAAAACTCCTTATGAGATTCTGGAAGGACGTAAACCTTCGGTTTCACACTTTCGTATCTTTGGTTGCCCATGTGTGCTACTACTTATGGAAACCAATGGAAAGTTTGAAGTCAAAGGGGACGACTGTTACTTTGTTGGATACGCTAAAGGTTCAGCCTATAGAGTATACAACAAGGTAACTAAAAAGGTCGTTGAGTCGTGCAACATTGAATGGCTAGAAGAAAATACTACTGATGCTAGAGTTGTACCAGATTGGTTATATGATTATGCTGCATTATTTAAATCATTTAACATATTGTCAAGTGTCCCTACAGTTGCAGGTGTGTCTACTCCAAAACAACCGCTGTCATTCGGTGATACTGAAGAAGAAGAACAAGCTGAAGGAAGATCAAGAATGTAACATTTCGTATTTTCAATCTTTCCATTTTTGGCAAGTCTGCTTGTACTTTCTATTTTTGTAAGTTGTCCCTTTGTCGTATTTGATTCTATTTCCAAATCGTACACGAGACTTGAAATCATAATGAAAACGCATGATTTTATCCATATTTGTGTTTGAATGCTATGTATTGTTGAAACAATTGATGACACGTTGAAACTATGTTAAACACGTAAAAACAGTGAAATTCCATCTTAATCTCCGCTCTTAAATTCATCATTGCCAAGAGATTACCCTAAGCCGTACAAAAATTGGGAATTTATACGCTAATTCGGTAAAAATATTGAAATTTAGGTTAAAATGATTTTTATATTATTTTATTAATATTTTAGATAAATAAAATAACAATTTAAATTAAATAAATAAATATTTTTCTGAAATTTTATTGAATTCTAGTTAATATTAACTAACTAGGTTAGCACATCCTTTGAAACATTGTAGATAACCTAGTTATGGTTAACTAGGTTAGTTTTTATTAAAGGATCACTAACTGGGTTAGAAACCCCAGTTAGTTCAGTTAGCTGTTAATTAAAAAAAAATGGCCTTTTACGCATTAGACCGGGATCGAACTCGTGACCTCAAGTTCCCAAAGCAACGTCTTAACCGTCCGGCCGGGTATGCCACATCCAAACGGTTTTATGATTTAATTGTATTTAAGCGCTCATTAATGACAAGAATTCAAACCAAAAATATAACCGCCAAGGATCCTGTTCATCTTCTACGATTTATTACCGGGACTTTGCTGGCTTTTCGTTTCCGAAACCGACACCCACAACCTCTATATAATCTCGATCAATCCTCCTTGTTTCGTTCCTTTACAAACCGAAATCAAATCAAACCGGAACCACCTGAAGCCGTTCGTTGCCGGAATTTGAGTCTTCGCCGGAACTCCGACCACGGTCTCGCCGGAATACAAGCTTCGCCGGAGAAGACCGTACACGCCGATAAACCGGTACCGTTTCGATTTTATGTTTTCCGAATCCGTCTTCGTTTTTTTATATATATTACGGTTGCATATTATCGATATTATTATTATTATTATTAATATTAATATTATTATTATCCTTATTATTAATATTATTATTATTAATATTATTAGTATTAGATATAATTATTAAATCAGATTTTGTATTTTCTTTAAAACCAGAATTTTTAATCTGAAGTTATATATTTAAATCAGAAAAATATATATATATATATATATATATTTCAGAATTAATATCAGAATTTTTATTATTTCATATCAGATTTATTATTTATATTTCAGAATTTGTATTTATATTTCTTTTTTTCAGAATTTCTTTATTTAATCAGAATTATTTATATATAAATATATATAATCAGAATTATTTATATTTTCTGAGTTAATATTTAAATCAGGAATTTATTTTTAACAGAAATTTAATTTCAGATTTATTATTTTATATAATCATAATTTTATAAATAGACTTATTATTTATAGAATTGTTATTTTATATCTACAAATAGATTATTTATTCAAGATTATTAATCTAAAATAATTATATACATATCAGAAGTGTTATTTATTTAATCCAACATATTGGTAATTATATTTATAATACTTTGGTAAAATCAATATTTATTTTACTCATTATTGTCATATATTTCATTAAATATAAAATATAAGGCATATGATTATTGTTCTAGAAATATTATTTTTGCCTTGTTAATTGATTAATCTCTCAATTCCCAATAATTAACAAACCTCAAAATTAATAGGGTAATTCTCTTGTGCACATCCTCTTGGGGAAATCTATTATTCTTAATCTTATTCCAAGAAATACGCAACGCACTCTAAGGTGAGTATACATGACCCATTTTCTATTTTACACTTTTGGGTGTAGTATGCATTTCCTATATCAAAAACACTATGTTAAACATTTTTGCACTATCTATCCACAATTCTTGTGAATCTATTTGACTCATGTTAATCATGTTATGCTAATGTTAAACATTTATGACTGTGTGTTCATTAACTTTGCAAGCCTCCCCTAACAATGGCAGCGCTGTAGGTTGTAACGCCCCTCCCATAATATTATGGGTATTGTTAGGATTTTTATTCTATGTTACCACCCTTTCGAGGGTTAGGCTATGTTAATTGCGTTAAACTTTGGTTTGAACACATAGTTTCATCGTTACGAGTATAACTGTTAATATGAAATCAGGTGTTCACGTGGATTTGATCATGTTAAACTATTTTAAATCTATTATGCTATATTCAAACTTGTATACTCGCCAACATGTGTTGTTGACTTTATTTTAAATGCATACTGCAGGATGAGGAATCAAGATCTGAAGAAATAAATAGGATGGCCTAGAAACCCACCTATGAAATAAACTTTGTTTAATGTTTGTTATTTCCTTTTTGACTATGTATGAAACTTTGAATATTAATAAATGAAATTTTAATTATTGTCACATTTAGTGTTATGATGTCTTTGAACAGTTTGTACGTCTCATCCCGATGTTTCCGCCATCGGTTGGGGTGTGACAGATTGGTATCAGAGCCATAACTATAGGGAATTAGGTAGAATTGCTATACTTTTCCCTAGTCTATAGTAGGAGTACTCTGATACCAGATGGGTATCAGAGCCATAACTATAGGGAATTAGGTAGGATTGCCATACTTTTCCCTAGTCTATAGTAGGAGTACTCTGATACCAGATTGGTATCAGAGCCATAACTATAGGGAATTAGGAAAAGTAGGAATGCTTTTACCTAGTCTATAGTTTAGGAGCTTTCTCATTTATTTGCTGTTTAAGACAATATTCCCTTCTCTCTTCCTTGCTTCCCTCTATTCTTTTGGACTTCTAATATACAAGCCTTTCCTAAGGCTAACACAATACACACATGGAAGCTTTGAAGACACTCTTACAACACAATCGAAATGATTCATCAAGATAGGGGTGATTCCCACACTTGGTGATGATTTTCACTCAGCTATACTTTGATTTTTGCACGAAATCTACCCTCAAGTTAGGAGTGATATCCAAACCTTGTTGGGAGTTTTCCATTTCATATTCTAGTGGACCCTCATCTTTGGATGAGTACCAACCACATCAGGGTACGATGTTATCAAGTTAGAGGTGAAACTCGCATCTTGTTAACTAGTCCCATTCCTTGATTTTCGATCTCGCCAAAGTTTCGATTTTCCCAATCGATTAAGGACGTGTAGTAACTGGAAGGACAAACATCGTTAGTCGCTCCTCGATGAGAGTGTTTGTCTATTAGGCCAAAGCACGTCTCCTTAATTCGAAAAGGATTTCAATTCACTTTGGAATAGTCTTATGTTACGTTCCGTGACACTCCATATTTTATGATAAATCTCTTTTTATGTTATCTCAATTATTATGGTTTACGTTAAATCTCTTTTTATGCTATCTTAATTTTCTTGTGTTTTACATTTGTATGTTTTTCATTTGTATGTTTTTCATTTCAATTTAATACATGCTTACTAATATGTTATACTGGATTCGTGATTACTGGGTTATTCTTATGTGATGAACTTGTCTTTTAACCCACACCTTAACATGTATAGCACTATGCGTAGTGCTATAGGAGTAGCGCCCGCCCGTATACTAGTGGTCATGTTAAGTCTTTCAATTGCGGTACACGATGGGTTGACATGTTTATTCACATGCCAGTGATACGTTAATCTTGTTAACTAAGTGTGTCATGTGGTATGTTCTGAATTTTTATGCTAATATCATCAAGATAGGAGTGATTTCCTTACCTTGACAATTAGCTTCGCTCAATTTTCAACTCCACCAATGAGCTAGGGGTGATATCCTTACCTCAGAGGTAGTTGCCAACTCTTTTTCGTTTTCAACGAAACTTTATATTTGAGCGTTATTTTCATTTCAAGTTTGGGAACATGAATCAGTCTTCTTCTTAAAGATTTCGAGAACGAAATCTCCTAAAGTAGGGGAGACTGTAACATTTCGTATTTTCAATCTTTCCATTTTTGGCAAGTCTGCTTGTACTTTCTATTTTTGTAAGTTGTCCCTTTGTCGTATTTGATTCTATTTCCAAATCGTACACGAGACTTGAAATCATAATGAAAACGCATGATTTTATCCATATTTGTGTTTGAATGCTATGTATTGTTGAAACAATTGATGACACGTTGAAACTATGTTAAACACGTAAAAACAGTGAAATTCCATCTTAATCTCCGCTCTTAAATTCATCATTGCCAAGAGATTACCCTAAACCGTACAAAAATTGGGAATTTATACGCTAATTCGGTAAAAATATTGAAATTTGGGTTAAAATGATTTTTATATTATTTTATTAATATTTTAGATAAATAAAATAACAATTTAAATTAAATAAATAAATATTTTTCTGAATTTTTATTGAATTCTAGTTAATATTAACTAACTAGGTTAGCACATCCTTTGAAACATTGTAGATAACCTAGTTATGGTTAACTAGGTTAGTTTTTATTAAAGGATCACTAACTGGGTTAGAAACCCCAGTTAGTTCAGTTAGCTGTTAATTAAAAAAAAATGGCCTTTTACGCATCAGACCGGGATCGAACTCGTGACCTCAAGTTCCCATAGCAACGTCTTAACCGTCCGGCCGGGTATGCCACATCCAAACAGTTTTATGATTTAATTCTATTTAAGCGCTCATTAATGACAAGAATTCAAACCAAAAATATAACCGCCAAGGATCCTGTTCATCTTCTACGATTTATTACCGGGACTTTGCTGGCTTTTCGTTTCCGAAACCGACACCCACAACCTCTATATAATCTCGATCAATCCTCCTTGTTTCGTTCCTTTACAAACCGAAATCAACCGAAATCAAATCAAACCGGAACCACCTGAAGCCGTTCGTTGCCGGAATTCGAGTCTTCGCCGGAACTCCGACCACGGTCTCGCCGGAATACAAGCTTCGCCGGAGAAGACCGTACACGCCGATAAACCGGTACCGTTTCGATTTTATGTTTTCCGAATCCGTCTTCGTTTTTTTTATATATATTACGGTTGCATATTATCGATATTATTATTATTATTATTAATATTAATATTATTATTATCCTTATTATTAATATTATTATTATTAATATTATTAGTATTAGATATAATTATTAAATCAGATTTTGTATTTTCTTTAAAACCAGAATTTTTAATCTGAAGTTATATATTTAAATCAGAAAAAAATATATATATATATATTTCAGAATTAATATCAGAATTTTTATTATTTCATATCAGATTTATTATTTATATTTCAGAATTTGTATTTATATTTCTTTTTTTCAGAATTTCTTTATTTAATCAGAATTATTTATATATAAATATATATAATCAGAATTATTTATATTTTCTGAGTTAATATTTAAATCAGGAATTTATTTTTAACAGAAATTTAATTTCAGATTTATTATTTTATATAATCATAATTTTATAAATAGACTTATTATTTATAGAATTGTTATTTTATATCTACAAATAGATTATTTATTCAAGATTATTAATCTAAAATAATTATATACATATCAGAAGTGTTATTTATTTAATCCAACATATTGGTAATTATATTTATAATACTTTGGTAAAATCAATATTTATTTTACTCATTATTGTCATATATTTCATTAAATATAAAATATAAGGCATATGATTATTGTTCTAGAAATATTATTTTTGCCTTGTTAATTGATTAATCTCTCAATTCCTAATAATTAACAAACCTCAAAATTAATAGGGTAATTCTCTTGTGCACATCCTCTTGGGGAAATCTATTATTCTTAATCTTATTCCAAGAAATACGCAACGCACTCTAAGGTGAGTATACATGACCCATTTTCTATTTTACACTTTTGGGTGTAGTATGCATTTCCTATATCAAAAACACTATGTTAAACATTTTTGCACTATCTAACCACAATTCTTGTGAATCTATTTAACTCATGTTAATCATGTTATGCTAATGTTAAACATTTATGACTGTGTGTTCATTAACTTTGCAAGCCTCCCCTAACAATGGCAGCGCTGTAGGTTGTAACGCCCCTCCCATAATATTATGGGTATTGTTAGGATTTTTATTCTATGTTACCACCTTTTCGAGGGTTAGGCTATGTTAATTGCGTTAAACTTTGGTTTGAACACATAGTTTCATCGTTACGAGTATAACTGTTAATATGAAATCAGGTGTTCACGTGGATTTGATCATGTTAAACTATTTTAAATCTATTATGCTATATTCAAACTTGTATACTCGCCAACATGTGTTGTTGACTTTATTTTAAATGCATACTGCAGGATGAGGAATCAAGATCTGAAGAAATAAATAGGATGGCCTAGAAACCCACCTATGAAATAAACTTTGTTTAATGTTTGTTATTTCCTTTTTGACTATGTATGAAACTTTGAATATTAATAAATGAAATTTTAATTATCGTCACATTTAGTGTTATGATGTCTTTGAACAGTTTGTACGTCTCATCCCGATGTTTCCGCCATCGGTTGGGGTGTGACAGATTGGTATCAGAGCCATAACTATAGGGAATTAGGTAGAATTGCTATACTTTTCCCTGGTCTATAGTAGGAGTACTCTGATACCAGATTGGTATCAGAGCCATAACTATAGGGAATTAGGTAGGATTGCCATACTTTTCCCTAGTCTATAGTAGGAGTACTCTGATACCAGATTGGTATCAGAGCCATAACTATAGGGAATTAGGAAAAGTAGGAATGCTTTTACCTAGTCTATAGTTTAGGAGCTTTCTCATTTATTTGCTGTTTAAGACAATATTCCCTTCTCTCTTCCTTGCTTCCCTCTATTCTTTTGGACTTCTAATATACAAGCCTTTCCTAAGGCTAACACAATACACACATGGAAGCTTTGAAGACACTCTTACAACACAATCGAAATGATTCATCAAGATAGGGGTGATTCCCACACTTGGTGATGATTTTCACTCAGCTATACTTTGATTTTTGCACGAAATCTACCCTCAAGTTAGGAGTGATATCCAAACCTTGTTGGGAGTTTTCCATTTCATATTCTAGTGGACCCTCATCTTTGGATGAGTACCAACCACATCAGGGTACGATGTTATCAAGTTAGAGGTGAAACTCGCATCTTGTTAACTAGTCCCATTCCTTGATTTTCGATCTCGCCAAAGTTTCGATTTTCCCAATCGATTAAGGACGTGTAGTAACTGGAAGGACAAACATCGTTAGTCGCTCCTCGATGAGAGTGTTTGTCTATTAGGCCAAAGCACGTCTCCTTAATTCGAAAAGGATTTCGATTCACTTTGGAATAGTCTTATGTTACGTTCCGTGACACTCCATATTTTATGATAAATCTCTTTTTATGTTATCTCAATTATTATGGTTTACGTTAAATCTCTTTTTATGCTATCTTAATTTTCTTGTGTTTTACATTTGTATGTTTTTCATTTGTATGTTTTTCATTTCAATTTAATACATGCTTACTAATATGTTATACTGGATTCGTGATTACTGGGTTATTCTTATGTGATGAACTTGTCTTTTAACCCACACCTTAACATGTATAGCACTATGCGTAGTGCTATAGGAGTAGCGCCCGCCCGTATACTAGTGGTCATGTTAAGTCTTTCAATTGCGGTACACGATGGGTTGACATGTTTATTCACATGCCAGTGATACGTTAATCTTGTTAACTAAGTGTGTCATGTGGTATGTTCTGAATTTTTATGCTAATATCATCAAGATAGGAGTGATTTCCTTACCTTGACAATTAGCTTCGCTCAATTTTCAACTCCACCAATGAGCTAGGGGTGATATCCTTACCTCAGAGGTAGTTGCCAACTCTTTTTCGTTTTCAACGAAACTTTATATTTGAGCGTTATTTTCATTTCAAGTTTGGGAACATGAATCAGTCTTCTTCTTAAAGATTTCGAGAACGAAATCTCCTAAAGTAGGGGAGACTGTAACATTTCGTATTTTCAATCTTTCCATTTTTGGCAAGTCTGCTTGTACTTTCTATTTTTGTAAGTTGTCCCTTTGTCGTATTTGATTCTATTTCCAAATCGTACACGAGACTTGAAATCATAATGAAAACGCATGATTTTATCCATATTTGTGTTTGAATGCTATGTATTGTTGAAACAATTGATGACACGTTGAAACTATGTTAAACACGTAAAAACAGTGAAATTCCATCTTAATCTCCGCTCTTAAATTCATCATTGCCAAGAGATTACCCTAAACCGTACAAAAATTGGGAATTTATACGCTAATTCGGTAAAAATATTGAAATTCGGGTTAAAATGATTTTTATATTATTTTATTAATATTTTAGATAAATAAAATAACAATTTAAATTAAATAAATAAATATTTTTCTGAATTTTTATTGAATTCTAGTTAATATTAACTAACTAGGTTAGCACATCCTTTGAAACATTGTAGATAACCTAGTTATGGTTAACTAGGTTAGTTTTTATTAAAGGATCACTAACTGGGTTAGAAACCCCAGTTAGTTAAGTTAGCTGTTAATTAAAAAAAAATGGCCTTTTACGCATCAGACCGGGATCGAACTCGTGACCTCAAGTTCCCAAAGCAACGTCTTAACCGTCCGGCCGGGTATGCCACATCCAAACGGTTTTATGATTTAATTGTATTTAAGCGCTCATTAATGACAAGAATTCAAACCAAAAATATAACCGCCAAGGATCCTGTTCATCTTCTACGATTTATTACCGGGACTTTGCTGGCTTTTCGTTTCCGAAACCGACACCCACAACCTCTATATAATCTCGATCAATCCTCCTTGTTTCGTTCCTTTACAAACCGAAATCAACCGAAATCAAATCAAACCGGAACCACCTGAAGCCGTTCGTTGCCGGAATTCGAGTCTTCGCCGGAACTCCGACCACGGTCTCGCCGGAATACAAGCTTTGCCGGAGAAGACCGTACACGCCGATAAACCGGTACCGTTTCGATTTTATGTTTTCCGAATCCGTCTTCGTTTTTTTATATATATTACGGTTGCATATTATCGATATTATTATTATTATTATTAATATTAATATTATTATTATTATCCTTATTATTAATATTATTAGTATTAGATATAATTATTAAATCAGATTTTGTATTTTCTTTAAAACCAGAATTTTTAATCTGAAGTTATATATTTAAATCAGAAAATATATATATATATATATATATATTGCAGAATTAATATCAGAATTTTTATTATTTCATATCAGATTTATTATTTATATTTCAGAATTTGTATTTATATTTCTTTTTTTCAGAATTTCTTTATTTAATCAGAAATATTTCTATATAAATATATATAATCAGAATTATTTATATTTTCTGAGTTAATATTTAAATCAGGAATTTATTTTTAACAGAAATTTAATTTCAGATTTATTATTTTATATAATCATAATTTTATAAATAGACTTATTATTTATAGAATTGTTATTTTATATCTACAAATAGATTATTTATTCAAGATTATTAATCTAAAATAATTATATACATATCAGAAGTGTTATTTATTTAATCCAACATATTGGTAATTATATTTATAATACTTTGGTAAAATCAATATTTATTTTACTCATTATTGTCATATATTTCATTAAATATAAAATATAAGGCATATGATTATTGTTCTAGAAATATTATTTTTGCCTTGTTAATTGATTAATCTCTCAATTCCTAATAATTAACAAACCTCAAAATTAATAGGGTAATTCTCTTGTGCACATCCTCTTGGGGAAATCTATTATTCTTAATCTTATTCCAAGAAATACGCAACGCACTCTAAGGTGAGTATACATGACCCATTTTCTATTTTACACTTTTGGGTGTAGTATGCATTTCCTATATCAAAAACACTATGTTAAACATTTTTGCACTATCTATCCACAATTCTTGTGAATCTATTTAACTCATGTTAATCATGTTATGCTAATGTTAAACATTTATGACTGTGTGTTCATTAACTTTGCAAGCCTCCCCTAACAATGGCAGCGCTGTAGGTTGTAACGCCCCTCCCATAATATTATGGGTATTGTTAGGATTTTTATTCTATGTTACCACCCTTTCGAGGGTTAGGCTATGTTAATTGCGTTAAACTTTGGTTTGAACACATAGTTTCATCGTTACGAGTATAACTGTTAATATGAAATCAGGTGTTCACGTGGATTTGATCATGTTAAACTATTTTAAATCTATTATGCTATATTCAAACTTGTATACTCGCCAACATGTGTTGTTGACTTTATTTTAAATGCATACTGCAGGATGAGGAATCAAGATCTGAAGAAATAAATAGGATGGCCTAGAAACCCACCTATGAAATAAACTTTGTTTAATGTTTGTTATTTCCTTTTTGACTATGTATGAAACTTTGAATATTAATAAATGAAATTTTAATTATTGTCACATTTAGTGTTATGATGTCTTTGAACAGTTTGTACGTCTCATCCCGATGTTTCCGCCATCGGTTGGGGTGTGACAGATTGGTATCAGAGCCATAACTATAGGGAATTAGGTAGAATTGCTATACTTTTCCCTAGTCTATAGTAGGAGTACTCTGATACCAGATTGGTATCAGAGCCATAACTATAGGGAATTAGGTAGGATTGCCATACTTTTCCCTAGTCTATAGTAGGAGTACTCTGATACCAGATTGGTATCAGAGCCATAACTATAGGGAATTAGGAAAAGTAGGAATGCTTTTACCTAGTCTATAGTTTAGGAGCTTTCTCATTTATTTGCTGTTTAAGACAATATTCCCTTCTCTCTTCCTTGCTTCCCTCTATTCTTTTGGACTTCTAATATACAAGCCTTTCCTAAGGCTAACACAATACACACATGGAAGCTTTGAAGACACTCTTACAACACAATCGAAATGATTCATCAAGATAGGGGTGATTCCCACACTTGGTGATGATTTTCACTCAGCTATACTTTGATTTTTGCACGAAATCTACCCTCAAGTTAGGAGTGATATCCAAACCTTGTTGGGAGTTTTCCATTTCATATTCTAGTGGACCCTCATCTTTGGATGAGTACCAACCACATCAGGGTACGATGTTATCAAGTTAGAGGTGAAACTCGCATCTTGTTAACTAGTCCCATTCCTTGATTTTCGATCTCGCCAAAGTTTCGATTTTCCCAATCGATTAAGGACGTGTAGTAACTGGAAGGACAAACATCGTTAGTCGCTCCTCGATGAGAGTGTTTGTCTATTAGGCCAAAGCACGTCTCCTTAATTCGAAAAGGATTTCGATTCACTTTGGAATAGTCTTATGTTACGTTCCGTGACACTCCATATTTTATGATAAATCTCTTTTTATGTTATCTCAATTATTATGGTTTACGTTAAATCTCTTTTTATGCTATCTTAATTTTCTTGTGTTTTACATTTGTATGTTTTTCATTTGTATGTTTTTCATTTCAATTTAATACATGCTTACTAATATGTTATACTGGATTCGTGATTACTGGGTTATTCTTATGTGATGAACTTGTCTTTTAACCCACACCTTAACATGTATAGCACTATGCGTAGTGCTATAGGAGTAGCGCCCGCCCGTATACTAGTGGTCATGTTAAGTCTTTCAATTGCGGTACACGATGGGTTGACATGTTTATTCACATGCCAGTGATACGTTAATCTTGTTAACTAAGTGTGTCATGTGGTATGTTCTGAATTTTTATGCTAATATCATCAAGATAGGAGTGATTTCCTTACCTTGACAATTAGCTTCGCTCAATTTTCAACTCCACCAATGAGCTAGGGGTGATATCCTTACCTCAGAGGTAGTTGCCAACTCTTTTTCGTTTTCAACGAAACTTTATATTTGAGCGTTATTTTCATTTCAAGTTTGGGAACATGAATCAGTCTTCTTCTTAAAGATTTCGAGAACGAAATCTCCTAAAGTAGGGGAGACTGTAACATTTCGTATTTTCAATCTTTCCATTTTTGGCAAGTCTGCTTGTACTTTCTATTTTTGTAAGTTGTCCCTTTGTCGTATTTGATTCTATTTCCAAATCGTACACGAGACTTGAAATCATAATGAAAACGCATGATTTTATCCATATTTGTGTTTGAATGCTATGTATTGTTGAAACAATTGATGACACGTTGAAACTATGTTAAACACGTAAAAACAGTGAAATTCCATCTTAATCTCCGCTCTTAAATTCATCATTGCCAAGAGATTACCCTAAACCGTACAAAAATTGGGAATTTATACGCTAATTCGGTAAAAATATTGAAATTTGGGTTAAAATGATTTTTATATTATTTTATTAATATTTTAGATAAATAAAATAACAATTTAAATTAAATAAATAAATATTTTTCTGAATTTTTATTGAATTCTAGTTAATATTAACTAACTAGGTTAGCACATCCTTTGAAACATTGTAGATAACCTAGTTATGGTTAACTAGGTTAGTTTTTATTAAAGGGTCACTAACTGGGTTAGAAACCCCAGTTAGTTCAGTTAGCTGTTAATTAAAAAAAAATGGCCTTTTACGCATCAGACCGGGATCGAACTCGTGACCTCAAGTTCCCAAAGCAACGTCTTAACCGTCCGGCCGGGTATGCCACATCCAAACGGTTTTATGATTTATTTGTATTTAAGCGCTCATTAATGACAAGAATTCAAACCAAAAATATAACCGCCAAGGATCCTGTTCATCTTCTACGATTTATTACCGGGACTTTGCTGGCTTTTCGTTTCCGAAACCGACACCCACAACCTCTATATAATCTCGATCAATCCTCCTTGTTTCGTTTCTTTACAAACCGAAATCAACCGAAATCAAATCAAACCGGAACCACCTGAAGCCGTTCGTTGCCGGAATTCGAGTCTTCGCCGGAACTCCGACCACGGTCTCGCCGGAATACAAGCTTTGCCGGAGAAGACCGTACACGCCGATAAACCGGTACCGTTTCGATTTTATGTTTTCCGAATCCGTCTTCGTTTTTTTTATATATATTACGGTTGCATATTATCGATATTATTATTATTATTATTAATATTAATATTATTATTATCCTTATTATTAATATTATTATTATTAATATTATTAGTATTAGATATAATTATTAAATCAGATTTTGTATTTTCTTTAAAACCAGAATTTTTAATCTGAAGTTATATATTTAAATCAGAAAAATATATATATATATATATTTCAGAATTAATATCAGAATTTTTATTATTTCATATCAGATTTATTATTTATATTTCAGAATTTGTATTTATATTTCTTTTTTTCAGAATTTCTTTATTTAATCAGAATTATTTATATTTTCTGAGTTAATATTTAAATCAGGAATTTATTTTTAACAGAAATTTAATTTCAGATTTATTATTTTATATAATCATAATTTTATAAATAGACTTATTATTTATAGAATTGTTATTTTATATCTACAAATAGATTATTTATTCAAGATTATTAATCTAAAATAATTATATACATATCAGAAGTGTTATTTATTTAATCCAACATATTGGTAATTATATTTATAATACTTTGGTAAAATCAATATTTATTTTACTCATTATTGTCATATATTTCATTAAATATAAAATATAAGGCATATGATTATTGTTCTAGAAATATTATTTTTGCCTTGTTAATTGATTAATCTCTCAATTCCCAATAATTAACAAATCTCAAAATTAATAGGGTAATTCTCTTGTGCACATCCTCTTGGGGAAATCTATTATTCTTAATCTTATTCCAAGAAATACGCAACGCACTCTAAGGTGAGTATACATGACCCATTTTCTATTTTACACTTTTGGGTGTAGTATGCATTTCCTATATCAAAAACACTATGTTAAACATTTTTGCACTATCTATCCACAATTCTTGTGAATCTATTTGACTCATGTTAATCATGTTATGCTAATGTTAAACATTTATGACTGTGTGTTCATTAACTTTGCAAGCCTCCCTAACAATGGCAGCGCTGTAGGTTGTAACGCCCCTCCCATAATATTATGGGTATTGTTAGGATTTTTATTCTATGTTACCACCCTTTCGAGGGTTAGGCTATGTTAATTGCGTTAAACTTTGGTTTGAACACATAGTTTCATCGTTACGAGTATAACTGTTAATATGAAATCAGGTGTTCACGTGGATTTGATCATGTTAAACTATTTTAAATCTATTATGCTATATTCAAACTTGTATACTCGCCAACATGTGTTGTTGACTTTATTTTAAATGCATACTACAGGATGAGGAATCAAGATCTGAAGAAATAAATAGGATGGCCTAGAAACCCACCTATGAAATAAACTTTGTTTAATGTTTGTTATTTCCTTTTTGACTATGTATGAAACTTTGAATATTAATAAATGAAATTTTAATTATTGTCACATTTAGTGTTATGATGTCTTTGAACAGTTTGTACGTCTCATCCCGATGTTTCCGCCATCGGTTGGGGTGTGACAAAGAAATCATACCATTAATCCCCTGAAGGTGCTTCAACAGGTGGTACTGTATCTGATGGTTCAGGATCTGCATTATTTCCTGAATCCATCCCTGAAGATTGCATTGTTACCACTCCATTCGTTCATCATACTGCAGAATCTAATGAGGGGGAGTCTAGCAACGACTACTGCTGATAATCAAGATGCTTCTCCTGAAGACGAGACCGTACCTGACATGGCTATACTACAAGCGTCCAACGAAATCACCCTATAGAGAATGTGATTGGTCCTGTAAATGCAGGAGTTTTAACAAGGAGCCAATCAGGAACCATCAATACATGCTTATATTCTTGCTACATTTCACAAATAGAACCTAAAACTGTTGATATAGCTTTGAAGGAACCAGGCTGGGTAGATGCTATGCATGAAGAGCTGAACAAGTTTGAGAAGCTTGGAGTATGGAAACTTGTCAAGTTGCCAAAGGGAAAGCGCAAACTTGGAACTAGATGGGTGTTTCGAAACAAGCAAGATTCTGCAGGGGTTATTGTTCGAAATAAAGCAAGACTGGTGGTTCAGGGTTTTCGACAAATAGAGGGTTTTGATTATGATGAAGTATATGCTCTGGTTGCCCGACTTGAAGCCATCTGGATCTTCTTAGCTTACGCGTCATATATGGGGTTCATTGTATATCAGATGGATGTCAAGACAGCGTTTCTATATGGAGATGTGAAGGAAGAAATCTTTGTTGAGCAGCCACCAGGTTTTGTGCATCCAGATCATCCAGAGTATGCCTACAAGCTAGACAAGGCATTGTATGGATTGCACCAAGCACCACGAGCTTGGTATGCTACACTAACTGAACATCTTTTGGCTCATGGGTACACACGTAGCACGATAGACCAGACTCTGTTTATCAAGAAAGTGGGCAAGGATCAGATCTTGGTTCAAATTTATGTTGATGATATTATCTTCGGATCTACAAGTGAGGAGCTTTGCATAGAGTTTGAGAGAGTTATGAAAAAGAAGTTTGAAACGAGTGCTCTCGGGGAGATGACACTGTTTTTGGGTCTACAAGTCAAACAGAATTCTCAAGGCATTCTTATTCATCAAGGGAAGTATGTGGATGATGTGCTAGCAAAATTCAAGTTTTCAGACGCAAAATCAGCTGAAACACCAATGGCAGAGAGACCGTTATTGACTGAAGATGAAGAAGGATCTCCTGTTGATCAACGTCAGTATAGGTCTATGATCGGGTCGTTGATGTATCTGACAGCTAGCCGTCCGGATATCATGTTTGCTGTCTGCAACTGCGCAAGATATCAGGCTAATCCTAAAACTTCTCATCTTATTGCTGTTAAACGAATCTTTCGGTACCTTAAAGGCCGACCTCGGTTTGGTCTGTGGTATCCGAGGGATTCCAATTTTGACTTGTTTGCGTTTTCTGATAGCAACTTTGGAGGTACTGATAGTGACAGGAAATTTACATCAGCTGGATGCCAATTTCTGGGTGACAGGCTCATTTCTTGGCAATGCAAGAAACAACAAACGGTGGCGATTTCTACAGCTGAAGCTGAGTATGTTGCCGCCTCTGCATCTTGCTCTCAAGTGGTGTGGATGCAACATCAATTGCAGGACTACGGTTTGACTTATCTCAATACTACAATTTACTGCAATAATGACGCTGCTATACAAATAGTTAGAAATCCTGTTTTTCACTCCAAAACCAAGCACATAGACATAAAAGTTCATTTCATTAGAGACTGCTTTGACAGAGGTCTTATTACACTTGAGCAAATCGACACAGATGCAAATGCTGCCGATTTGTTTACCAAACCTGTCAGCAGCTCAAAATTCAAAGTGCTTGTTGATTTTCTGAAAATGATCCGGTATACCGACTGAGCATGGTTGTTTGTGTTTACGTAAATTTGTTCATAAAGTTTTCTATTCTTAGGTAGTTTTTATTTATGCACAAATTTAGGGGGAGAAATTTTGAAAAATACAAAAACATTAAAAAATTCTGAAAAATACAAAAACAATAAAAAATAAAAAAAATCCAAAAAGAAACATTGCCATGACGGGGAAATGAAATGAATTTTCACACTATGGTCGAGGGCTGACTCATGTAAGACCAGTATTGAAACAGTCTGATTCTAGAACGATGTGTTGGTAGGCTCTATCTTTAAAGACTAGAAACATCGGCTGTTCTGTTCAGAATTAATTTAGTACATGACCTCAGGAAATAAAATCACTTGGGATTAGCTCATTTCTATTTGAATGCTTGTATGTTGTCCCGATACACACAATTTTGGTCTGATTCTGAAATTTTCTCTGAAAAAGTAGTGTATCTCCTTTGCTGCATCCAGATATATGCTGACCTGGAGGTGCTAGGCAACGTCAGCTTCTGCTGCATCCAGATACATGCTGACCTAGCTGTACGTTGTCGCGCTGTAGATCATTTATACACCCGAAAGAGGCCCTCAGGTGCCCAAAAGAAACCCAAAGAAACCTATATCAAACTGAGAAAATCTCATTTGATTTGTATATTATATCATCTCTGCTTAAGATCTATTCTGTTCCCAGTTAAAATTTCAAAGGTCAGGACTGGACTTGTGAAATATGTGGTAGGGAAGCTACCTGCATGATAGAGTGTGCTGTTTATATATTTCCGGGATTTGATTAGTATTTGCTTGAGTGTTCATTGTTAAGAAATCAAAACATGATAAATTCTTTACAGGCAGTTATATGAGAAGGTCTAGGGAAATGAGTTTAGGTGGACAAATATACTGGCAATCATCTAGATCATTCAGTGGTAGATCAGTGTTGATAAGTGTGGTCAAGCCCAAAACCTGTGATTTGATCCCTGAGCAAATTATGATATTTCCTATTTTATTTTTGTAAATAATATTTCGATTTTATTTAACTTTGAGTTTGTAGGTTTTTGGTCTAATAAAACATGCTCAGGAAGTAGAAGGGTTGTATAAGAAAATATTGATTTTTAAAATTGGATTTCTGAAATAATTGAAAATTATATTTATTGAATCCAAATTTGTGAAATGGTTGTGGTCTTGAATCGAGACTGTGGACTCGGCCCATTTCATTAAAGGCCGGCCCACAGATTGGGTATCTAAAGGGATCTCGACTCGAGACCCCATTATATACTCGAAACAATTCACTGGTCATCTTAAAAATTCTCTCATTCTCTGGCGATCTCTTATGTTTTCCACATTAACTCCGGTCTCGACTTGTGGTAAAAGGTAATTTTATGAGTTTGAGCTTAATGATGTTCTGATGAAGTTTTGGTAGAAGTTTTGGCAGGTGTTATTGAAGTTTTGATGAAGTTTGTCTGGAATCAATATGAATGTTTGAAGATTCTCATGAACCCTAATATTGAATATATTTTGGTCTTCAAACGATTTTGAACGTGTTGTTGGATTTTGATCCAAATTTCAACAAATCAAAAGGTGTTTGGGAGATCTCGACTCAGATTGAAGAAAACTTTTTAGGGACTCGAGATCTGTGTTTGCGAGTCGCAATCTCTTTGGTCTCGACTGAGGTCTCGAGTCGATATCATATTGGTCTCAAGTTGCAATCTCTTCTGTCTCGACTGAGGTCTCGAGTGACTATTTTGTCTCGACCTAGGTCTCGACTCGAAACCGTATAGTCTCGACTTGAGATATCATGGTCTCGAGTGATTAGAAAAACATTTTGTTGGCTTGTGCAATCTGAGTAGTTGATCAATGATCAGCCTGTTGACTGTTGACCATTTTGTCTTGTTAATAAACTTCATCAAGTTCTTATGAAATTAATGTTTCTGTTGTGTAGATATGGATCTAAAGTTTATTTCTACGCATAATCAAGCTGGATACTTGGCTGCTCCTCCAGCAAAGCACAGTGGATTATATACGTCACTGATTAAAGGATTGAATAGCTGCAGACTTGTTCATGCGTTAAGAGAGAATCCCGTTGTCTACGAGAATTTAATTCAAGATTTTTGGAAGACTGCTAGTTATGACGCTCTTGGAGCTGAAGGAAAGGGAGCTTTAATTGCTGAGATTCAAAAGAAACCAATCATTGTGACTGAACAGATGATCAGAGAGGTACTGCAGTTCAACGACCAGGAAACTGATTCAATTGAGCTGCCAGCAGGAACTGTGGAAGCAATTCTGCCAAGATTAAGCTATGAAGGAAAGTACCCTCTATTAGTGAAGAAGTTTGTGCATCCCTATTGGCGTCTGTGGGTACATATGTTCATTCTATGCATGACAGAAAATCGAGGGGGCACTGATCAATTGAACATCACTCAATCTGCTGCTTTTACCTGTCTAGTAACCAACGCACCTTTCAATTACTCGAAGTACATATTCGAAGGAATGAAGGGGAATGTGACAGGAGTCCAAAAAGACAAGTTTCTGATGTATCCGAGGTTCTTGCAGATGATTTTAAATGCCTGTTATCTAGACTTAGTGCGATCTGGAGATACTCTGGAGTTGAAACCTATGGGCCCTGCTTGCTTTGGTGCTCTAACTCCGAAAAAGGGTACTGAAAAGAAGTTTTGAGGGTTTGATTCCTCTGGAGAAGTTTGGTCAGTTTGCTGAGACAGAGGATGTAGTTGCTGATCCAGTGATAGTACAACCTGTACCTGTGAATGCAATGGTAGCTGAAGAGCATGATGTCCAGGGTGCAGTTGCTGATAAGCCTGAGACAGAGATCTTAACAATTAACTCTGACGATGAAGGCATAGAGATTATGTGTGATCCGGAAGATGATGAAGAGCTTCCTCCTGAAAATGAAGCTGAAGTTGTTGTTTCTACTGTTCCATCGGTGATTACTGCTGAAAATCTGGCTTTGTTATTAAAATCGGTTACTGATAAGATGGGAAATCCTCCTTCCGATCTTACAGTATCAAATGAAGAGCCTGATGAAAACCCAAGGGATCCTGATTCATTACCTTTAAAGAGAAAAAGGAGGGATCCTCGACTCGGTATGTATGTTGAGCTGAGCAAAGATCAACCTGTGTGTACTGCTGAAGAAGATGATGGATTGTATGATTTCGATTTCGAGAAAAATGTCACTAACACCACCACTACAACTGAAGATATCTTTGAGTCCAACACTGATTCTCAAAGAGATGTTTTGGAGACCGCCACTGCAGATGTTCAGGTTACAAATGTTGATGTTGATACTGCTGTTGAGACAATGCCATCTGGTGTTTCTGAATCTGCAGGTCCTTCTAGAGTTGATCTTGATATGCCTAGCAGTTCAAGTGGCAAGAGACCTGAAGAGCCGTTTAGAATGCCGTTTGATGATGATTCAAGCGATGATGATGAGTTCATTAGTATGAGAGAAATGAAGAAATGGTTAATGGTGATTGAGCAAGATTCAATTCATAAAGACGCCAAAATCATCCAACTTGAAGATACTATAGTTCAAAAGAATAAACAAATTGAACAACTTCAAGGAGATGTCAGTTTGTTGTTCAACATGGTATATGATTTATGTGGAAAGTTGGAGAAGAAGTTTGGGAATGAATTTTCTGACCCAACAGATGTAGAGAACAGAAGAAAAGTCTTTGATAAAGATGATGCTGAGCGAAGTGCTGCAATGGAAAAGTATTTTGAAAGGGTGATTGATCCTGTTGCAGAGAAGGAAAAGGCTGAGAGAATTAAGAAGAAAAGGGAGTTTGTAATACTGAAGAACAAGAATCTTAATCCTGATGATGATGATGCTCAGGCAACTCATCATTTAATGGATGTTGGTGAAATTCTCTATGACAAGGTTGGAAACAGATCTGGTGTTGTTAGCTGGGGATTTGACCATGATCGTAGAAGATGGTGGATTAAGAGAAAAATTGGTCCTGTTGAATGGTACAAGGCTCCAGCTCAGTTTCAGACATTTACCAAGATTGATCTGACAAACTTGTCTAATGCACCTTATGTGGATGACAAGCCTGGAGGTCGTGGTCATTTGTTTTACGAGAGGTTGAAGAGGGAGGTTCTTCGTGGTTTTCCCTCCATACATACTGCAGAGTCTCTTGTTAAACCACTTAAAGGTGTTCGAGATCCATATACTAACAAGCGAATGAAGGCAGTTCACTGGCCTGCAACTGGCAAAGAGAAAGTGATTCCCCTAGTGAGAAAGATTCCAAAAGGCGCCTTGAAATCGTTGCATTTTTGGGCGTATGATGAATGTCTAGGGCAGGCAGTGATCGTTTGTGATGACGATGTGAATTTCCGCTTGGTGGATCAAGTCGATTTATTGAATCTTGCTTATGAAGACTTGGAAGTGTTAGCTCAGAATCAAATTAGAGCTACTGAGAAGTACGAAGAAATTGCTAAAGGTTGGACTGCAGCTGTTGCTTCAGCTATTCACATTCGTACAAAAGGTTTTGGTGGGCTCAAAGATCGTTTGGGTGGTGCTCGTGATGGTTGATATCTCAAGACTCTCTATGCATAAACCTAGGGGGAGATTGTTGGAACCTTAAGGTTTATTCATAGAGAAATATGATAGTACAGGGTTGATTTTTTAATGTTTTAACTAGTATGTTTTGGGTCGAATATTGTATTGGGTTTGGGTGATCTCGAGTGGGCCTTGGAATGGTCTCAGTCCATTCTAGTTAGTATATAAGATAATCTTTGTTATAATTAGGGGGTAATCGTCCAGTAGAAGGTTAAGGAGGCCACTCGAGATCAGTCGTTCTTGTGTCTTGTATCGGTCATCTACTCCAAGGTGAATGCAAGATTGTTTTGATTTGATTATTACGTTTATTTACTTAACTGTTTTCTTGAATCCGCTTGTGTTTGGATTCCGCACTTACACAAGTTAATATTGATATCATTGAGAGATCCTATCGGGTTTTACACGTTGGAAACTAATTATCTTTGAAAATTATGAAAATGATTAAGTGTTGAAATTCAAATGTCAATGGATCGGATGGTTGTTCGATCGGATGGCTATCCGATCGGACGACAATCCGTTTGACATACATATACTTTGAAAAGTTTGAAAAAGGTTTAAGTGTGGAACCAAGTGCAATCTGATCGGATTGCAGTTTGATCGGATGGCAATCCGATCGGGTGGCTATCCGATCAGACAGCAATCTGTCCCACGAACCAGATCGTCTTGAACTTGATTATTTTTGAAAGTTTTGAAAAGTTTTGCGGTTTACTCGAGACGGTATGACAACGTATTAAACAATGGAACTCCACTGAGGCCAAGTCTTCAGATCGAATGGGAATCACCCCGTCCAATCAGTTAACTGTCCTTGACGGTTGTTCGTGTTCAACCCGTTAACCGGTCATCTCGTCATTAGAAATCAGTTCTCGAACCGACACTTCACTAGAGAATGAGTAGAAGGCCTGAACGAGCTTCAATTCTATCGGTTTTTAAGTAAAAAGTTAAGAAAGTTTGATGAAAGATTGAAATATTTAGATTCGGCTTAGATTTAGGTGAGATTAGTGCTTACACGCCGTGGAATCCACTAGATCTGAACCGTTCTTGATGAGGTGAGGTCACACTTCCTTGTTCCTAAGAACTCCATGATGACATCACCTTAGAACGCCCTAAATCAGAGGATTTTACGGTGAAAAAGTGAGATTTGATGTTGGAAAAGATGAAGGGGTGCGTGTAGATCATATTAGTACAAGATTTAAGGTAGAAACTTACAAGAATCGCGAGGAATCGAGAGAAAATAGCCCAAAGCGTGCTAGTGACAAGTGCTATTTATAGGTGAAGAAGAGAGGAGGTGATGGAGTGCCATGGATCAGATGGCCATTCGATCGAATGGTCATTCGATCGGTGGTCTCTGGCAGATTACGTTTCGATGCTTCGTTTTGTTCGTTAAGCGTTGCGATAGTTTGATTACACATTTCATACACATTTTCATACATTTATTATAATTAGTCACAAAGGGTCGTATAAATATCCATATTTCAAAGTCTGCGTTGCGCTAATCGAGTTGCGCGTTTCGAATATGCGTTGCGTTGTGACACAGCACGGCTATCGAGGAGGGTAGAATAGATCCTCACTCAACGTCACCGTGAGTGTTAGTATGTGCGATGTGATGTGTTATAGCGATAAAGTATGCGAAATATGCGATAATATAGCGAAGTAGCGATGTAAGCGATATAGTCACATTATGTTTCGAATCTCTGGTGCTAGGCGTAACGAGTATAGGGAGTGGTAACAACACACAATTATGCGGGTTGTTACACCAAACATCCACAAAAAGCCACTTCAACAAACGAGCAGCCAAAATAATCAAACCGATGGGTTTGTTAAGTTTTACATAAAACGCCATATATTTGGTGACATTTCTTGTAGTATTAAAGAAGAGAGAGACTGATGACCGTGAAGATTGTGAAGAGAGATCTGATTAGGATTTTTAATTTATTTTTTTCGCTTCTATTTTTTTCCCTGTGATTGTAATATAACTTTCCAATTGTAAAACACCAAGATACCACAAATGCCAAAATGTATATAAAAAATAATAGAACAATGGGCCATCTTGTCTAAAACGCCTTGAAAAACGCCATTCAGAGAGATATTCTGACCCCTTGGGGTTCCAATGGCATACAATTTGAAAAACTCCACAAACGCCAAAATGTTAATACAATGAAACCATTAAAACGCCATTAATTATTGAATTTGGTTAACGCCAAAAAATCTTAAACCCCAAAAATAAATCAATATTGTGAAAAGCGGAATTGGAGAAGCGGAACATTAAATGATAAACAGCCCATACGCCCTAATTATATCGCACGCCACGTGTTGGGCCAGGATGCATTCTGCCGTTCTCACACTTTTGAGCATTTTCTCCTGATCCCGTCTATATATATATATAGGGTGGGAGTTGGCTACAAAGTCCATTTTTCCTACAAAGTGTAAAAAGTCATCAAACACCATAATGTCAACCATAAAACACACTCAAAATCCACAAATAATAAAGTGAAGATTACTAAAACGCTATATTTGTGGGTTTTGTGTTGTGTTTTGGATGATAAGGCTTTGATTATCAAATGACTAACATTAGTGTGTTTTATGTTGATTATCATGTTGTGTTTTATATTCATACTTCTACGATGATGTGTTTGAATTTTTAATGGACTGTTAGGGTTTGGATATTGTGTTTTAGTGATCTTCACTCTATTATTTGTGGGTTTTAAATGTGTTTTATTGCTAAAATTGTGGTGTTTCATGACTTTGTACACTTTGTAGGAAAAACAGACTTTGTAGCCGAACCTCACCCTATATATACCCTACATATATATATATATATATATATATATATATATATATATATATATATATATATATATATATATATATATATATATATATATATATATGTACGGGATCAGGAGAAAACGCCCCAAAATGTGAGAACGGTGAGAACGCATACTGGGCCAACACGTGGCGTGGGACATGATCAGGGTCTGAGGGGTTTTTTTTTGTCTTTTCAATATTCTTCTTTTTTCCCGATTTCGTGTGTGACATGTTGCTTCATTTTTGGCGTCCAAGATAATTTTGGCGTTAACTAGAATCATTAATTACTTGGTGTTTTACTGTTTTCCCCGATTTCGTCTCGTTGGATTAATTCTTTTTGTGTCACATAGTTAATTTTTTTCGAGTTATGGCGTTTTCCAGGTCATTTTTTTGACGTTCGGGACGTTTGTTAATAATTGATTACCATAGATTAACATTTTGTAAGATTACAATAATACGAAATCAAAATAAACTAATAATCTTCTGTGGATGGTGATGTGTGAAAAATGCAACATATAAATTACGTCAATTGTGGCATAAAACTGACCCTTTTTAGTACTAATGTTGGAAAAAGTGTGCTTTTGTCTTCCTTTTGTATTTTCAGGATTAAATGAGCTCAAATGAACAAAAGAAGTAAAAAGGCAGCTAAATCTAACATAAATACAAAAAAAGGAATAAACGTGGCATGCCCGACCCCTCGACAGCATCCTCCCAAGCAAAAACAAGAGAACAGAAGGCTGAATACGCCCCATGCTCAATGAGCACGGGGGCGTGCCCAAGTGTCTGCAGAAAAGACAAAGCTGTAGAAGCTTCTATCACCCACCACGGGGGCGTGCCCAGCGGACACGGGGCGTGGTCAACTCTAAGATTCGCAGAATCTAGGAAAATCTTGATAGTACAGATACACTTTTGCACACGGGATCGTGCCCAGCGGACACGGGGGCGTGGTCAACTAATGCAGACAAACTGCAATTAATGAAAAAAGAGAAGATGGGTGGACACGGGGCCGTGCCCAATGGACACGGGGCCGTGTCCGGGCTTCTGTGCAGGCTATAAATAGGGGTACTTGGCTCACTTGCAAATCATCCCTTGGCAAACCACCTCTGTCCCATTTCACCCACACTCCACCACCACCACAACACCATCATCCACCACCATCATCCATCATCCATGATAGAGTGTGTGTAGTAGTCTCGGGATCCAAGATTGATCGTAAGGGTTCTTGACAATCAAAGGCCATGTTTGCCTAAGTCTCTTACATCACTTGGTGAAGACAAGCATTTAGTGTAATACTTTTTATTTTTAATCTTTTCGCACTTTTTATTTGGTTATGTATTAATGACTTTAATAACTAGTTTCTTATGTTGAAGGTGAGTCTTCCTTATCATTTGTCTGTGGTGTCTTGGCGTTATTTTACTATCTATATAAAATAAAAGATTTACACCATTCATATCTCCACGGCCTATATGGAGATATGTTGGCTGCCTGGTCGGGGGTGAAGGGATTGGTTTGGTAAGAGTCTTGCCTTGTTCAGTGTATAGATCCTGCAAGGACCTGGGTCAAGCTTTGTATGATCTCTTCAATACCCACTGGTATTGGATGGCGGGGGTCCGAATTTCTTGATCCCCTCATATGTAAACTGCTATTAATATATTAACCCGGCTACTTAGGATTGTATCCCTGCTGACTTAGACTACTTAGCTGAGGGTAACGTCACCTTCAAAAGAGGGGCCTAACACATTACGCATTAATAACTTAATTAATTATCTTTCAATAATCCAACCCTTTAGGATTGTATCCTTGCTGACTCAAACTACTGGGTTGAGGGTAACGTTACCTTCAAAAGAGGGGCCTACTACAATAACTAAGATAATCTCTTAAAAAGCGCAAAAGTGCGGAAATAATCAAAGGTTACACTAAAGGCGAGTCGGATCCAAGTGATTCATCTTGTCTATCTGTTTTTATATTTATTTTTATTTTCAGCATTTTTAGTTTTTATTTTCTAGTTTAAAACCTTTTTCTAAATTTTTTATTTGATTAGACGTTGAGGATAAACCGGTATTAAAAGCTCTTGTCTCCTTGGACGACCTCGGTATCTTACCAACACTATACTACGCTCACGATGGGTGCACTTGCCCATATGTGTGTTTGGTGTTAGTAAATATCGTGTTTTATACATTTAAAACTTGACTAAAGTGGTTAAAAGGGCTAAAAATATACATAAAAATATATCACACCACATGCGCATCAATGGGATTACATCAGAGATGTACTCATCGCTTTGTTCATCACTTTCTTCAGATTCATCATCATCAAATTTTAGATTGGCGTATAATGCCATCAGTTTGTCTCTTCTTTGCTGCAGCCTATTCTTGAATATCATTGCAACCCTGGATTTTGCATCGTTCGAAGGTGCTAAATCACAGAGTTGTTCAAGGAGAAATAGCCTCCCTGTCTTCAACATTTCCTCCATTGGCAATGAATATTGCACCGCGTGTTGATAAGTCACTTCAACCGTTCCTGCTTCTTCATGCATCACCCAACTGCTAAGTGTTGGTAGAGGAGTATCGTCAATATCATCATCATCATCATCATCATCATCATCATCTTCTGCCGGAAATTTTCTCTTCAATCTTCATATTACAGTTCGAGTTCTTTCACAATCGTTGGCCATTGGAACCCTAAGAGCCAGAAGATCCCTCTAAACCCCTTCATCCATACCAAGTATGGCTTTGATCGTCCTTACCTTCACCCTTCTCCTATCAGAGAACTTTAGGATGAATCGTCTCTCCGACCTTTCAAACCTCCATGCAATAATCTTAGCCAATTTTTAAGTTTTTGGCGTTTTGGACAATATGTGGCGGTTTAGACAGTGTTTTGGCGTGTTTGAGTTTGTGTTCTCATGGTCTACTTTTATAATGACGTTTTTTCCCGCGCAGTGACAGGTAATTATGGCGTTTTGAAAAAGATAAATAAATTCAATTCCCCAAGTATTTGGCTTTCAATATAATAAATGTTAGTAATTATGTTTCCGACGTTTCATTTTACTGCCTGCAGTTACTGTGTTTTATGGTGTAACACGTCCCATCTTGACGACTGTAATTATGGCGTTTTGTTTTCCAATGGCGTTTAGATAAAGATGACACTTTTTGTTTTATTCTCTTTGCACATTGTTTTAACTTTTTTTTTTTGATTTATTATAATAGTACTTGTTCAAAGTAATTTTATTATAGTTTGATAGTTTTTGGGGTGTTTTATGGCATGATGGCGTTTCACAAGCATTTGCCCGTTTGGCATTTTATTATATTTTTCATTATAGGATTAATGTATTGTTGTTCTTAGCTGAAAATTACATAACAAACAACAGAAAAAGAAAATTAAAAAAAACAAATAGAAGCAATTTATGATCTAAATCTTTAGTGTCATCAGTCTCTTTTTTTTAAAACTACAAGAACCGTCACAAATAAATGGCGTTTTGGGTTAGGCATGGTTTTTTTTCTTATTTGTGTGTTGAAGTAGGTTTGTGGAAGTTGGAGACATATATCGATTCCGTGTGTGTGGATGCTATCTGCCCGTCATCTTCATTATAATCATCGAGGCCAAAGTAGCATTTACACTGGGTTGGGTCTTTTCTCCTCATCCAAACCTTCTTCAAGAACAAAGAAGACAAAATGACATATGGGTGTCATCAGTCCATCTTTCTTGGAATTTGTCCATCTCATGCAGCAAAATCTTACTCTCCTCACCTAACAAACCATTCAGCGAAACTCCATGCAGAACATTACTGAGTATCAAAGAAAAGATGTTTGCCATCGTTGATTTCTCTCAACTTTTGGCGTTTTACAGTGATTCGTATTTTAGCAACCATTGTGTTTTTGTGTGTTTTTTTGGTGTGATAAACGGAAGGTGGTGAGACGTTTCTATTTATAGGATTTTTTTGGCGCGTAGTTTAGGCGGGATATTATTTTTAACAATAAATGCAATTAACATTTATCTGGATGTAAGGCTTGGCGTTTATATATTATGGCGTTTTTGTAGCCTAAGAGCTTAAACTTAAACACAGAAAAAACTACGCAGTGATAAAATTGGCGTTTTGTATTTACTTGGCGTTTTATATTTCAACGGCGTTTTATGTGAGAAATGATGTTTTACCTTTTTTACCCTTAATGAAGTGGGTCCACGTAATAAAATTTATGTTATTTACGAAAACGCCACCGCGCCAATCTAGTCCATAGATTGTTTTGATCAGACGATCCATAACCGTTCTCACACTTTTCCCCGTTTTCTCTAAATCCTGACCCTATATGTATATATATATATATATATATATATATATAGGAAAATTGTATCGTACAATTGGCCCTAACGTACATTACGTACGCGAGTATAAATCGCTCGTTATAAAAAAAGCGTGTTCATGAATCTGGGAAATCGCATGGGGGGGATGAAATCGCATGTTGTGTTTTATGGGGTAAAATCGCATGGGGGATGAAATCGCATGGGGTGAAATTGCATGGGGGATGAAGATCTGATGGTTGGGGTTAACGCGTACGCAATGTACGATAAGTCATTTTGTACGTTAATTGGCCTATGTATGTATATATATATATATATATATATACACTAGTGCTAATGCCCGCAAATTTCGCGGGTTGGACAAAATAATATGTTTTCGAGGTATTGACAAAGAACATTATACGTTTGTGATAATCATAACGAAATTCTCTGAAGGAAATTATTATGAAACTCTCAGGTTCTTAAAGTAAATAAACAACCAACGTACTAAATAAAACAAAAAGATAAATAAATGATGTAATTATGTTTCTGTAGTTTGAAATATCAATAGAAAGATTATCAATCTAATACTTCTGCAATTTGGACCAATAATTTAAATAATTTCTCACCTCCCTTATAGAAAGACTATCAATCTAATACTTCTATTAAAGTGGCATCAGCTCGAATGTGACTTAGTAGTTTTTGAACAAAAAAGGTTACTCCTTCTTTACACCAATAATTTTTATAATTTCTCACCTCACTTATAAGAGGCATGTGCCTCTACCAAATGGGTTAACCCCACATTGGCATTTCCTAATACATAATATGTATTTTAGCTTTATATGTATATCATTGTTTCACCAAATATTATCTCAAGAACTTGGTTACTTATCACATTAATCCAAATTCCGTCACATAGTAAGTTTTTCACCAAATTACACATGAAGCTAATTATATAACTTAAGCTAGTATTCAAAACTTTTGCATTCAAATGTGCATTTCTTCGTGAAAATCACATTTGATATGTTATTCTTATTAAAAATCTCTTTGTACTCACCTTTGTTTTCCCATAGATAAGTTCTTCTGTAACATGTGCCAAACTTTTACACTTAGTAAGTAAATTTTCAAATAAAAATTTCTTGTAATGATCAATTTGTCAATTCATAATCATAACAAGTTGACCACTTTTCACAACTTAAATCATTTTGTGCGGGTTTATGTCACACCCCAACCGATGACGGAAACATCGGGGCGCGGCACTGAGCGAAACAGATTGTCCACGAGAAATTCCATAACAACTAAATTACCAGATAGTTAATATTATGTCCCATACCATAACCCATTAAGCAAATCAATTATTACAGACATAGATATCTCTAGGCAAATCATTGTTCCGACAACTCAGATTAAATAAATAAATTGTCTTTGTTTCTAGACTCTCCTACTCGATTCCATGAAAGCAAGCAATGTCCTAGCATTTCAAACACCTATCACATACGTTAAAATAGAGTCAATACACATAGTGTAAAGGTGAGCATACAAGTTTGATACTATAATAGAGTTCGAAATAGTTTACACATAACCAGCATGTAACATGTAGCAACGTGAAGGCTAGTAGGTTATCGACAATGAAATATGCAAGACGTGACTGCGAGTTGTAGAATGCGCAACACGTATCCCTACAGGGACACATGAAGTAAAACCCTTAACAACCCCTGTCGACGACAGGTGCTGAGTTCAAACTATAGTACTATCGTTACTAAGGTGTCAGGCAACAATCACTGTGTTAACATAACTTACAAGCATTCATCAAATAACACGTAGCATGCAATAACAGTCAGTGTATAAATAGTGTTGGCGTTGTGTGTCGATTGTGATTTGAATAAGTAACGTATGTAACACCCAAAAGTGCGTAAAGCAAAAAGGGTTCGAGTATACTCACAGATTGTGTTTAAGTAAATAAACACTCTCTTGGATTGAAGGGAACGCTGAGAGATTAGCCTGAACAGTGAACGATAGCATAAGCAAAGAACGGTGCGTTAAACGGTAAAAAGAATCAAGTGTCGAATGGTAATGCGATCGGATGGCCATTCGGTCGGATTGACATTCGTTTGGGATAGATGTGTTTGTGTATGATGGCTTTGAAGTTTTTGTTGTAGCATTTTGAAAACAGAGAAGTATCTCTACCTTTCAGATCGAATGGTCGTTCGATCGGATAGCGATCCGATTGGCGAGACTTTTCAGTTGAGAACAAGTTCACAGCCGGACAGTCACTCGATCGGATGGTCTTCCGATTGAATGGCAATCCGTTAGAACTGATGATCTTTGAAAATTGTGAAAATGATTAAGTGTTGAAGTTCCAAATATAACCTGATCGGATGGCAATCCGATCGGACGGCAATCCGATCGGACGGCAATCCGTTCGACTTTCAAACTGTCTGAAAAATTGAAAATGTTAAAGTGTGGAATTCAAGTGCAATCCGATCGGATTAATGTTCGATCGGATGGCAATCCGATCGGACGGCAATCCGTCCCAACAATCTGATCGTCTTGAACTTGATTATTTTTGAAAAGTTTTGCGGTTTGCTTGAGACGGTATGATAACGTACTAAACAACAGAACCTCGTCAAGTCCTAAGTCGTCCGATCGAACAGGAATCACCCTAATCCGACCAGTCAACTGCGCTTGACAGTTGTTCATGTTCAATCCAAAATCGGTTGTCTCTTTGATAGAATTCAGATCTCAGACCGATACTTCACTAAGAAATGAGTAGAATACCTGAACGAGCTCTGATTCTATCGGTTTTAAGTGCACTGAGTGTAAAAGAGTTGAAAGAAAGTTGGAAAAGTTTCTATAAATCCTTTTAACTTTGAAAATGTTTAGATCTATGCGAAATTGTTGTGAAATCATGTGGAAATCCTTCAGATCTGAGTTGTTCTTGGTGGAATGAGGCCAAAACTTGAAGTTCATAAGAACTCCATGTGACATCACCCTAGAGCACCTCAAATCCGCTGATTTCACGGTTAAAAGTTAAGATTCAAAGGTGAAAATGATGAAGAAGTATGTGTAGATCCTAGAAGTACAAGATCTGAGTTGAAAACTTACAAGAATCGCGAGAAATCGAGAGAAAACTAGTCTGGAACGTTGGTCGAACGAGAGAGAGCTGTTACATCACTGTTGTGATGTGACAGAGGGTATTTATAGGTTGCCAAAAGAGGAAAGAGGAGTGCAGGTGTCGAATGGCACGTCGATCGAATGACACTTCGATCGGATGACCATTCGATTGAATGGTCATTCGATCGAGTGGCTCCGGCGAGTTGCGTTTCGACGTTTCGTTTCATGTTGAGCGTTGCGATGCGCTTAAGCGGGTGTTGATTAAGCGATGCGATAGATTAATAATAAACACACAAATACTATATCTAACATACAATCATCCTAAATATCCTGCGTTTAGCGTTTGCAATTTGATTGCGTTGCGATAGAGTTGCGATTGCGTTCGATTAATCACCACCAAACAATAAGTAATCATGCACAAGTAACACATAAGTAGCACACACACGTAAAACAATATACAAAACCTGTAAATCAAGTTGCGATCACGATTGCGATGCGATTAGCGATAAAGCGATAAACATCAGTAAACATGCGATTAAACCTATATTATTATAGATACTCCACATAATACAACTAAAGTAAATAAAATACAAGATCTGATTACAAGTCAAGGAAGCCAAATCAGTAACTAAGCAAGGAGTGACAGATCGCAATTTGCAATCTTTTCTTCCTTTGACTTTGACTTTGACTTGTACTTTGACTTCCCAAAACACGGGTTGTTACAGCCTCCCCTAATTTAGGGAATTTCGTCCCGAAATTAGGCCTTAGGCGTAACAAACAACTGCGGGTACTTCGCCTTCATGTCACTTTCGAGTTCCCAGGTGAACTCGGCGCCTCGTTTGCTTTTTCCCAGCGGACTTTCACAATGGGAATGTGTGAGCGTCTGAGCTTCCTGGTTTCTCGGTCCATGATCTCGATAGGCTTCTCCACGAAGTGTAATGTTTGGTCCACTTGTTGATCCTCAAGTGGAACTTGTAATTCCTGCTCAGCTAGACACTTTCTGAGGTTCGATACATGGAAAGTCGGGTGGACGCTGCTAAGTTCCTCCGGTAGTTCGAGTCTGTAGGCCACTTTACCAATCCTTTCCAGAATTTTAAAGGGTCCAACATATCGAGGCGCGAGCTTTCCTTTCTTGCCGAATCTGATCACACCCTTCCAAGGTGATACCTTTAGGAGTATATGATCGCCAACGTCAAATTCAAGGGGCTTGCGGCGTCTATCAGCGTAACTTTTCTGACGACTCCAAGCTTTCAGCAGATTGTCTCGAATTTGGAGGATCTTGTCAGTCGTTTCTTGTAGTAGCTCAGGAACGGTTATTTGCGCATCTCCGATCTCATGCCACACAATCGACGATCGACATTTTCTTCCGTATAATGCCTCAAATGGTGCCATTTGTATGCTAGAATGATAACTGTTATTGTACGAGAATTCGACCAAAGGTAAGTTCGAATCCCAATTACCACCGAAATCTATGACACACGAACGGAGCATGTCTTCAAGGGTACGAATCGTTCTTTCAGTCTAACCGTCGGTTTGGGGATGAAAATCGGTACATAGATTGAGAGTAGTACCGAGAGTAGATTGAAACGTTTCCCAAAGATGCGAGGTAAACCGACCATCGCGGTCAAAGATGATGTCATGAGGCGTCCCGTGTCGACAGATGATCTCGTCGGTGTAGATTCGGGCTAATTTTTCTACCTTGAAGTCTTCTCGTATCGGCAGAAAATGAGCAGATTTAGTCAATTGGTCAATGATAACCCAGATGCTATCGTGACCTGAAGTTGTATGCGGGAGTTTCGTGATAAAGTCTATGGCTATGCTTTCCCATTTCCACATAGGGATCTCGGGTTGCACAAGCAAGCCAAATGGTCTTTGTTGTTCGGCCTTGACTTTCGAACAAGTCAGGCACTTCGAAACATAGATAGCGATATCCTTATTCATTCCAGGCCACCAATACCGTTGACGAAGGTCATGGTACATTTTGTCGGCACCAGGATGAATAGAATATCGAGGCTTATGGGCTTCATCCAGCAGAATTTGTCGCAAGTTAGTGCGTTTGGGAATCCAAATTCGGTCCAGATAATGGAATATCCCATTTGATTTATTCACTAACTGCTCACCATTGTGGTGAATCCTTTCCTTCTTCAAGGTGCATTCGGTAAAACAAGCATGCTGAGCATCACAGATAAGAGTTTCGAGATGATGCTGGGCGTGAACATTACGAACACTATGCAAATAGCTTCGTCTGCTGAGGGCGTCGGCAACGACATTTGCTTTGCTAGGATGATAACGGATCTCACAGTCATAATCGTTGAGAAGTTCTACCCATCGGCGTTGGCGCATATTCAGTTCTTTTTGGCTGAGGATGTGTTGTAGGCTCTTATGATCTGTGAAGATCGTACACATGGTACCATATAGATGGTGTCACCAAATTTTCAACGCAAAAACAACTGCGCCTAGCTCGAGGTCATGGGTTGTATAGTTCTTCTCGTCGATCTTGAGCTGACGAGATGCGTAGGCGATAACCTTGTCCCGTTGCATGAGAACACAACCAAGACCAATGTTCGAGGTATCACAATAGACAACAAACTCATCGTTTCCGTCAGGTAAAGCGAGAACGGGAGCATTGCAGAGCATATGCTTGAGAGTTTGAAAGGCAGTCTCTTGTTCGGTTCCCCAAACAAAAGGCTTGTCTTTATGCGTCAAGGAAGTAAGCGGGACAATGATTTTTGAAAAATCAGCGATGAATCGACAGTAATAGCCCACCAATCCAAGGAACGAACGTACATCGGATGGTGATTTTGGAGTAACCCAACTCTTAACAGCTTCGATCTTCGCGGGGTCGACATGAATACCTTGACTATTGACGATGTGACCGAGGAATTGAACCTCCTCCAGCAAAATTCATACTTGGAGGACTTGGCGTAGAGTCGATTCCCTTGGAGTCGTTCGAGAACCAAACATAGATGTTGTGCGTGTTCGGTTTCCGACTTCGAATAGATAAGGATATCATCGATGAACATGATGATGAAGCGGTCAAGAAATGGTTTACACACGCGATTCATCAAATCCATGAAAACCACGGGTGTGTTGGTTAAACCAAAGGGCATTACGACGAATCATAATGGCTGTAACGGGTTTGGGAGGCGGTTTTCAGTATATCTTCCTCCTGAATGCGTAACTGGTGATAGCGTGAGCGTAAATCGATCTTCGAGAAACACGTAGCACCTTGCAGTTGATCAAACAAATCATCGATTCGAGGCAGGGGATTACGATTCTTGATAGTCAGCTTATTCAACTCCCTATAGTCGATGCACATCCGGAACGTCCCATCCTTCTTTTTGACGAAAAGCACTGGCGCGCCGCAAGGGGAGGTGCTAGGGCGAATGAAGCCTTTGTCAAGTAATTCCTGGAATTGACTCGAGAGTTCATGCATTTCGGATGGAGCGAGGCGATAAGGAGATTTAGCAACAGGGTTGGCTCTAGGAATGAGGTCAATATGAAAATCAATATCATGACTCGGGGGTAAACCAGGTAGATCATCAGGAAAGACGTTAGCAAAATCACGAACCACAGGCACCTTATCGATTGCCTTAACTTCCTTTTTCTCCACTACTACAATGTGCGCCAAGAAAGCTTGGTATTACTTGCGGAGATACTTGCTAGCCCGGACACACGACATGAGTTGGAGTTTCTTCGAAGCGACTTCACCGTAAATGTAAGACCCTTAGTCTAATTATACGATTATTATATAAATTTCGACTATAATAGTGTATTTACGGTTATACATACACTAAAAATACAGGTTCATCAAAACATTTTAAGAAATAAAATATTTCCACATTTTATAAAATATTCGCCGTTTAAAACGTGACGACGAATCATTTCGCGGAAGCTTTGTTCTTTATGTGTTCGGTTCTTCGTTGAGCTTGATCATCCTCCGGTAACTCAATTAGTACCTACATTTCATAAAACATGAAATGAGTTAGTCATATAGCGCTTAAAACATGTCTAAACGAGTTCGCGACTACATTTTAACAACCAGCACATTTTTGCGACCGAGATGGATCTTAGCCTCCGCGGGCTGCGAGGGCTCTAGTTTAACCCTTTTCTAAAGAATGTTCACCCATCAGCAAGAATGTTCATTAAATAGTAGTAGTGTTCACTGAATAGTAGGGGTTTTTACTGAATAGTAGGAGTTTTCACTGTACAGTAGGAGTGCTCACTGTACAGTAGGAGTATTCACTGAACATTAGGGGTTTTCCAAATTATTCGACCTGTTCATGCATTTATCAAACAAACAAGTTTGTTTGACCGCTATTTCTCATGAACCTATTAAATTCAATAATGTATATCATATTAGGTTCTAATGACGAGTTCATATACATTCTTAAACCCATTTTCGCTCATATGCTTATTTTGACCCGTTACGGGTATTTAAGCATATTTAAGGCACAAATCGCTTTCATTCGTTTCTAAATTCATATGTCCACATTTATTATCAAATGATCTCCCACCACAATTATATTTGTGGTGGATTCAATGTGGTGATTTATATATTCCGAGTTTTACCCTTCGGATCATTATTTTCCGGCAAAGACTCTTATAGAGTCATTTGACCAATATTTTACATCTTTTGCCTTTTATACTTATTCAAAGTATTTATTTCATCATATAACTCATTTCCAAACAACCTTTAAGGGTCGTTTGCTCGATTTAGCTTACAAGGGCGTTTTGGTCAATTTTAGTCCTTTTACGACGAAGGACTTTTAATACTTGTTTGACCCCAAAATCTGACCTTTAACTATAATCTTGTTTAGAAACCATTATGTTTCTAAAACACCATGATTATAACCTAAATTATTTGGTTTACATATAAGATAACCAAATATCCATTTTCAACTTCACTTAACCCTCATTGAACCTTATGTTCTAAATGAGTAGCTAACCTATCACACATACCTGGCTCGGATCAACATATTGACCCATTTAATGCTTTGCTTAATAAACGCTAAATAAGAGCGATGCAAATTTCCATTCGATATATATATATATATATATATATATATATATATATATATATATATATATATATATATATATATATATATATATATTCCTGTAATCATACACTCGACAAAGTCATTAGTCGATATCGTCAAAGGGTGATATTTTCACCTTTTGACCCGTTTAGTCTAAATGACCGTTTATCTTTGCAAAATGGTATTTATTACCATCTCCTCTACATGACGCGCTCCGGTTTACACCGTACGGTCATTTTACTTATAAAACATTTCTTAGTTCTTTTGACCCCTTGATAGCTTACGCCGTAAAGTGTCTTTAAAAAAACTAACGGTTATCGTCAACGAGTGATGAATTACCGTTTTACCCTTATTATTTGTATTGGTTTACCTTATATGGTAATCATTCCCAACTAGCTATCTATTAGCAATTGCATGACTAAATAATCATATTAGTTCTTTTTAACTATTAAACATGGTTTATCATTATTGTCTTTTGTTTCGAACCGCACATGTCGTGTTGGAACATCTTAATTCAAACAAGACTTTATATTATTCATAACCTATAAAACCAATAGGTATTAAATAAAAAGGTGTAAGCTTTACTTACCTAGCATCCAGATTATGCTTTTCCTTCATTCCTGATTCGTTTGACCCGCTTCCTTCCCAAGCTTTCACCTAGCTCGTCAAGCGTCAAACTATCATTGTAATTTGAAAGATGGTTAGACTAGTCATAATCATTCACGACTATTCCATCCTACGATCTTTGTTTCGAAATTATCATCTCATCATATAATTGGTCATTTTAACTTTTAAAAAGTCAAACTACCTATTGACGAAAGTAATTACACGATGTAGATCAACTACTCGTTTTATTACTTTGTTAATATCCGGTAAGCATCACTCTTATGCTACCGGTTTAATTACTTATTCAAACATCATTCTAACATTAATCTTTCATCATTTTCATTTTATCATACAAAACCCGTTTCATAGTAAGTATGATCATAAACTCAAACACACCATTTGTTCAAGTATTTCCTTATTTCTATCATATATGATGATTATAAACACAATTATATCATCAATTTCATCATATGATTAATACCCACTTATCCTAGTGTAGTAAATTCGTCAAATCATTCAATTTATAGCATCTTATGTAAAATTTTCACTTAGGGTTTGGTTCCTAAGCAATTATACATCATAATTCAGCCATAGCTTCTATAATTCATCCCTAATTCGCAGATTATGAGATTTATCAGATTTCAAAACTTCAAGAATCATCAAAATTTTACATACCTTATGATCCCCTAGCTTGGGTGATCATTAATTCACATTCGGTTGTGAATTTGGGCTTCGTTTAGATCTTTAATTTGATGATTTGCTTGGAATTAGGGTTTTGGTTCATGGGGAACCTTCTGGTCAACGAACATAACACACAATTTGTGTGTGTTTTGTTTTAAAACCCCTTTTAATAATTATCATTCAAGTCTATCCAGATTTGGCCCCTCTTGTTTGGTTAGTTATTAAGTAGGCTACAACCTACTTATTTCTAACACTATTTCCACTCATTAACTAGGTTAAACATTCCTAGTTAAATTAGTGGGTTCGGGGAATTTATGACTCAGTTTATTTTAAGTCCCGTTAACTCGGGCTTCTATAAACTTTATTTTCTTAAAAGCTTTCTTCCAGCTTTTATTTAGTATTAGGCTTATTTATTTAAAAATCCTAATATTCACCGGGTTACTTTTACCATTACGGTAATTTACCCGTCTTTTAGTATTAATATGGTTTGATTAACAAACCCATTTTCGGGGTGTTACAGTAAACACACAATAAATCACCATTAGCGAGCGAGAAACGAATCATCTTATCGAAGCAAACAACTTTAGCACGATTTTCACGACGAAAATCCATGCCTACTATGATATCGAAACTACCAAGCTGCATCGGAATAAGGTCGATGGGGAAGATGTGATTGTTGAGTTCTAGAGTACAATCACGAAGTACATAATTGACAACGACGGTTTTTCCGGTGGCAACTTCAACATCGAACATCGAGGGGAGATGGGCGCGCTTACGATTAAGAAGCTTTTCGAATTCTAATGACACAAAACAGTTATCGGCTCCAGTATCAAATAAACACGAAGCATATATACCGTTTATAAGGAACGTACCATTAACCACATTGTTATCTGCTTGGGCCTGGCGGATGTTGATGTTGAAAGTACGTCCACGGGCTGCTGGCTGCTGTTGCTGCTGAGGCTGCTGCTGGGGCTGCTGCTGTTGTGGCTCTTGCTTCACCAATCGATTGGGGCACATGTTTGCGAAGTGGTTGGGATCACCACACGTAAAGCAAGCTCTAGCGTGGATCATGGGTGCAGGAGCCGCTTGTCGGCCTTGAGGAGCAGGAAGTAGAGCTTGTTGAGCAGGCGCTTGACCTTGAGCTGGAGCTGGAGCTTGATGTGGACCTGTACGGCAGTTGGCAGTGAAGTGGCCGTACATATTGTAGTGCACATAGTATCTGCAAGCAATCCCCACAGGATGATGATAAGTACAAGTAGGGCAAGCCAGGTGAGGACCAGTATATGCACGCTTAGCCAGCGGTGCATGGGTAACTGGTGCCGCTACTTGGCGGCGTTGAGGCTGCAGTTGAGCTGGGATAGCTTGAAGCGGAGCGGCAGCTGTGACAGCGCAATTCTTGCTACTGTTGTTGTTGTTCTTTATCTTGCGGCGGGAGGTCTTCGAAGATTGCGGTGCGGCGACGGTTTCAGCGGTGGGAATAGCGGTAACTTGATGGAGATTCTTGGAGGCCTTATCAAAGTAACCAGCCTTAACTCGCTTGTCGTTGATCTCAGCAGCGAGTAATAAGATTTCCTCAATAGCTGTCGTCTTCGCAGCTTGAACCAAATCAGCCACGCAATCTGTGACATCTGTGCCTCTACGACCACCATACAAATACAAAACCAATGAAATCTTGTGTTTCATACTTGGGATTTGTATAAATACGTGTATCATTTGCACATATCAATTGTTGTTCAATTTCGAGCTTTAAATCGCTTTCTGGAAAGTTATACGCGAACTGATACGTAAACGTAATCAGTTTAACGCGAAAAACACTTCGGAATAGTGACATAGGCTTAACATATCTTAAATAACCTTTACATAACTTAGAAGTAAGTTTTGGAGGGCTTGGTATGTCGAATCGATCGTAGGGACTATTTGCGTCAAACTGCGAAAGTATGCTGATTTGTATAGTAACAAACATTCCAGAACTTGATCATAAGTTAAACATACCCTAAATATCCTTTACATAGCTTAGAAATAGACTTTGAAGGGTTTGGTATGCGAAAATAAACTTTTTGATCAAACAGGGACTAAAAGCGTCAAAAAGTGCATAAGTTTGCATTTTCGCGCATATCTTACGTTCAGAACATATCCGGACATCCAAAAATGTTTGTACTAATTAAAATACTTTATTTTAGTGATTGGGATGCAAAAATACCATTCGTCGCGTAATTTGGATCGATTTCGCGTTCGTTACGACTTCCGTCGTAATTAACCGAATAACACAACTGTACGACCAAACGAACCAACATCTGAGATGTTTTCAAGCATATTTCATGTTCCCTATGCTTTAACTTCATTGTAGAGCCTTGAAATGGGGTTAACGGGGCTTAAACGTGTCAAAAACTGAGTTTTGAGCTAACAGGGACCAAAACTGTCATTCTGTGAAACTTCCTTGGCGGGCCCCGAAGACTTGAGAGTCTGGCTACGCGGGCCGTGATTGACTGTCCGACCAGAAAAACTGAATCTGGTCACAGCAGCTGATTTCAAGCGATTTTTCCATGGTTTTCTCATACCATTAGCTAGATTTTGAGGTCCCATTATATACAAAACAGTGGGTAACACATGGATGGTCAAGATCAAAGCTCAAATTACGAGAAACAATCCTAACGATTCTTGAAAATCTATAAATACCCACCTTGTTCAAGCATCATTCCTAACATTTGATCTGAAATTGCTCTAAGTTAAAGCCTTAGCTTCATACCAGAGTATTTTAGATCAAATTCTTCATTGCTTGGACCTTTTGTAAGCTTCTTTCATACTTTTTGTGCTTTTCAAGCGTGAAAGTCAAACAGAGTTTGACTTTCTGCTTTGACCACGTTTTGGTCAAGTGAAAGTTCAATCGAACTTTGCAACGTGAGCGTAATCACGATGGCTATAGTTCCGTGTGACTATACCTACTGATTACCACGTCGATTAGTCGAAGTGACGAGTCAAAGTTTCGGTCAAAATACGTGTTTATGCGTATTTTGCAACGAAGCTATTTTCAGGTATCAAAACACTTTGTTTTGATATCAAACCTGTTTTCTAACTTAGTTAAACATGTTTTAACATGTGTAACTCGTCACTTTTTGTCTAGTGCTTGTATATGGTCGTAAGATAAGCGGTCTTGACAACCGCTTAGACTTTCAAACTCGACCCATTTGGTCAATCATTAGGATCCGACCAAGCATATATTGTGACCATAGTTTTATAGGGAATAATCTTCCGAGGTTATACCTTATGGTCACTTAGTTTAATTAGTTGTATGATAGGTAGTTTATATGCCTTAGGAAAATGACCAATATGCCCTTTTCATGCATAATATTAATTTAAGCATATGTAACTTAACTTTTGCCACTTAAACTAATTATGCAACATATTTAAACATGTTTAGGCATATAATACTTGTCATAGGACTAGTTAGGCGTCTCAAATGCGCATTTGCGTGAACGACGCGTTAAGTAGCGTAAGCTACCTTAATGGGTCGTAACGGGTCGTAAGCACTTAGAATAGGTTCCGATTTAGAATATAGGCTTTGTTAAACCATATCACATGAGTTCCAATACTCATTTGGTTTACGAAACCTCATTCTATCTGATCTTCCGTTTTAGGTGTCGATTTATTAACTAGCGATCCGATTACTAGGTGCTACTTGAATTCCTTGGTTTACTCGAGCTTTGCTAATTCATTAGATCAAGGATACTTTGCACTTCGATGTGAGTACATAGTCCCCTCTTTTACCGCTTTCAAATGTTTTGGGGTGATTCATATGTGCTAAACGATTTTCGAGTTTTCAAAACGAATGTTATGGTTTATATTAAACTATGTGAGCTATTTGAACTATTTGAACCACTGGAAATATCGGAACTATTTGAACCACTGGAACTATCTGAACTATCTGAACTATTTGAACTATTTGAACTACTGGAACTATCTGAACGATTTGAACTTGTCACACCCCGACCACGTAAAACAACAAAACGTGGCGGAAACGTCGGGGAGTGTTGTAACAGAATCATTGTTTCACAACCATGGATTAAATAATTTCGTTTTATTGAATTACTGAACTCATTGTTTAATTACAAATCGGATAAATACAAATATTATCTTTCAAGTTTTAAAGTCGCTAAGGCACGAGTCCATCCTAAGTGTAGCATGTATCAACAATCATCACAAAGCAGCACCTGAAACATGTGTAAAAATAGGTACGTCAGCATAAAAATGCCTGTGAGATACATAGGTTTTATTGAAAATAGGCTTCATGACTTGTAAGTTTAAAAGAATGTTTTATCAAAAATAGTCATGAGCTTTTTAAAATGTTTTCTTTTGAAAATCATATAATAAGTGATAAGAAAACAGATGATACAAAACAAAGATGTATAAATAAATAATTAAGTAAAAATGAGTTTATATATATATATATATATATATATATTGTTTGAAAAACAATATTTTGATAAAAAGGTTCGTAGTATATATAAAAATATACTTTGGTTTTAAGAAAGTCGAATAAGTAATATATTAAAATATATTTCAGTTCCAAAATCGTTAACCCAAGTGTACTAAATAATGCCACGGTATGTAATGTGATGAAAACACTTATATATAAGAAGTACCAGCGGCGTATCTACCATGTTTTCATCACATTACACCCGTCTCGTTATCTAAACACTACCAAAAACCAATCGTTAAACAAATAGTATATTATATATACTATATTCGGTAAAATAATAATTTTTCAGTAGTATATCAAAAGTATACTTTGGTTTTATTAATAACATATTAAACTACGTTTGGATTTTAGTAATAACATATCAAACTATATTTTGTTTTTATAAACAACATATCAAAATATGTTTTGGTTTTATAATTAACATATTAAACTATGTTTTGGTTTTATAACTAACATATCAAAATATGCTTTGGTTTTATGAATAACATATTAAACTATATTTTGGTTATTAACAAAAATATATGTTGGTTTTGTACAATATCACGTATGAGAGCATATCAAACTATACTTTTGGGAGTATAACTTAATATACAAAAATAATGTGATTTAGAATTCATTCAGACCTAGTGCATTAAACTACACCTTTGAGACTATAGGAATACCACAAAGGTGTGACACCTGTGTCACTTCAACCATCAAACAAATGCCAAACCAATGAAATATTGTATTTCATACTTGGGATTTGTAAAAATATGTGTATCATTTGCACACATCAACTCTTGTTCGATTTTAAGCTTTAAATCGCTTTCTGGAGGGTTATACGCGCTCTGATGCGTAAAAATAACCAGTTTAATCCAACGAACCCTCCGGAATGGTGACAAGGGCTTAACATACCTTAAATAACCTATACATAACTTAGAGATAAGTTTTGAAGGCTTTGGTATGGCAAAAACAAGTTTATTCGCTTACAGGGACTAAACTTGACAAACTACGAAGGTATGACAATTCGTACTAAAATAGACATTCCGGAACATGACCATAAGTTAAACACACCTTAAATATCCTTTTCAAAGCTTAGAAATAGGCTTTGAGGTGTTCGGTGTGCTAAAATAAACTTTTGGGTCATTAAGGGACTAAAAGCGTCAAAAAGTGTACAAGTTTGCACTTTCGCGCATAACTTACGTTTTGAATACATCCGGACATCCAAAAATTTATGTAAGCACTAAAATAATTTATTTTAGTGTTTGGCATAAGAAAAATCCATTCGTCGCGTCATTTGGATCATTTTTCGCACTTATGCGCATTCCGTCGTAATTAACCGAACATCGCGATTGTACGGCCAAACGAACCAACACCCGGCATATTTTTGAGCATGTTTCATGTCCACAATGTATAGGCATCATTTTAGGGCCTTAAAGTTGGCTTTATGGGCCTTAGAAGTGTCGGAAATGGCTTAAACATGCAACAGGGACCAAAACTGCCAATTCTGAAAGTTGGTGCAGATCAGACATAGCCAGGCGGCCCGCGTGAGTTTTGTCTGATCCTGATGCGGGCCGCATGGCCCCTACAGTTGCAGAAACTTTGTTTTTCTTGCAAACTTGGCCTTTCAAACACTCCAAAGGGCAATGCCCTTTCACAATCTGTAGAGATAAGGTCATTTTGAGCCACCACAACATCTTGACAAGTGTACGCTTAAGATCATGGCACGATATTCAAGAAACAATCCTAACGGCTTTACTTTTCCTATAAATACCCCCCCCCCCTTTTGGTTAAAATCTCACAAAATCTGATCTAAAGCTATAAGTTGGAACCTTTGTTTCATACCTGAGCCATTTTGATCTAGATTAGCATTCGGGGACCTTTCGTAAGTGTTCTTTCGTTCTTTTATTCGCTTTTCGAGTCCGAAAGTCAAGCTTTGTTTGACTTTCTGCGTTGACCAGCCTATGGTCAACACGAAGTTCGTTGGAACTTCATAACGTGAGCGTGATCACGATGGTTATAGTCCGTAGTGACTATACCTACTGATTACCACATTATCTAGGCACAGTGACGAGTCGTAGTTTCGGCCAAAATGCGCATTTTTGCGTATTTTGTAACCAAACTACTCGTGGGTATCAAAACCGTTTGTTTTGATATCAAACCTGTTTTCTAAACTTAGTTAAGCATGTTCTAACATGCTTAGCTCGTCACTTTTAGTTTAGTGCTTATATAGGGTCGTAAGGTAAGCGATCTAAACAATCGCTTACACTTTCGAACCCGAACCATTTGGTCGATCATTAGGATCCGACCAAACACATTAGGTGACCATAGCTGTAACCTTCCGAGGTTATACCTTATGGTCACGATGTTAGGCGTTCCAAACGCGTTCTACGCGAACGACGCGTTAAGGTAGCATAAGCTACCTAAACGGGTCGTAAGCACTTAGGTTAGGTTTCATTTTAGTATGTAGGCTTTGTTAAACCATATTACACGAGTCTCCATACTCATTTGGTTTACGAACCCGCATACTATCCAATCCTCCGATTTAGGTCCGGTATATTAACCTAGTTACCTATATTAGGTGTCGTTGATATCCGTGATCTCTAACGTTATTTGGTTGTTATACAAGAACTTCAAAGCAATCTCAGGTGAGTACATAGTTCCCCCCTTCTACTGTTTTCAACTGTTTTGGGGTGAAGCATGTGTACCTATCTGTTATTTTCATGATATATTTCAAAGTATAATTGATTATACATATCTCTTAACAAACTGATTGATTATCTATGGTTTAAACACTGATTTCTCAAAGATTATAAAATTAATTGTTGGATTGTACTTATTTTATACATTCACCAGACCGATTGGTAGTATGATATAGCGCTATAGGACTAGACACCCCATTCCTGTTGTCATGGAATGTCTGAAACCAATTTGTTTCTCCATCCAAATAGGGATTTCCTTTGTGGTATCCTTATAGTCTCAAAGGTGTAGTTTGATGCACTAGGTCTGAATGAATTCTTAAATCGCACCTTTAAAGTATATTTTGATATACTCCCAAAAGTACAGTTTGATATACTCTCATGTGTGGTAATTGTACAGAACCAACAAATATATTTTATCAACAAACCAAAACATATTTTTAATATGTTATTTACAAATCCAAAGTATACTGTTAATGTGCTACTATAAGGTTATTCGTTTAACCTTACATTATTTTACAAAGCATAACTTTTGATTTATTCAAACACTTTGTTTTGTACATTTTTACTTGTGGTTTAAGAAATCTCATTTCACTTACCATACATAACTTTTGTTGATACATTACATGGTTTACATTTAACTTGAGTTATACAATAACCTCGGACTATTGGTTTAAACATGAACATTCTATATTGGTGGTTTGGTTTGCGTAAGTGACTTAAGTAACGAGGCGTGTGTAATATGATACAAGCATGGTGGATACGCCGCTGGTACTTCCTATATATAAGTGTTTGTATGGTATTACATATCGTAGCGTTATTTGAATCATTTCAATTTAAGTCATATAACACTTTATACAAATAACATACTTTTCATAAGACATTGTTTTACAACAACTCATCTTATACAAACTCATTTTTACTAGGTTATCCATTTAACCTTACATTTAATTATACATATCATCTGATCTTATCGTTTTTCAAATGGTTTACAAGACAAAGCAAATTACAAGGTTCATGACTGAATGTTACTAAACGTTTTCTTTAAACTCAAGTCATGAATTCTGTTTTCACAAAACCTATGTATCTCACAGGCATTTTTATGCTGACGTACCTATTTTTACACATGTTTCAGGTGCTGTCTTGAGATGATTGTTGATACATGCTACATTTAGGATGGACTCGTGCCTTAGCAACTTTAAAACTTGGAAGATCATAGTTGTACTTATTTGATTGTATTAGAATAATGAGTTCATTTAATCAATAAAACAATATTTCAATTTCCATGTGTTATGAAACAATGATTCTGTTACAACACTCCCCGACGTTTCCGCCACATTTTGTTGTTCCACGTGGTCGGGGTGTGACAGAAAAGTTGGTATCAGAGCCAATGGTTATAGGGAATTAGGTTATTAGTAATGCTTTGACCTAGTCTATAACCTTCCTAGGACCCTAACGCGAGTTTACTTGCGTTTAGTCATAAAACAATCCCGTCACCTATCCTTAGGCGACGACCACAACAAGAACATAAATTTCAAAACCGCTTTGAAAACTAATCATCTGTTCTAGGATGATTTATTACTAGGTTTTGAACCCTCTGTTATAAGGTTTTGAACCCCTTTAAGTTTTCAAAATCCCGTCAAAGTTGGTCTAAATAATGTGAACACGTGCAATCTGGAAGAGTGGATGCCTGTACTCTGAGTTTTCTGTCTAAGGCTAGAGTGTTCGTACAAATCCACATAATCGGACCAGTCACTCTTACCTGGGAACTCTTGGGGTGAGTGTCCACTTATAGGCGAGCATGTCTTCGCGATACATTATTTTTGACCTATTTACTTTCATTAATCACCAGGGTCGTTTGTTGCTTTGTAGTAACAAACAAATGACCACTGTCCTTGCTTTCATCAGATTTGTTTCATCTCTATCTTTTCGTCTAATTCTCTCACTCATTTCCTCTCATGTTTCCTCTTTTAGAATGCCTCCTCGACGCGACAATCAAATAGCGAATGCCGAACTGGCGGAAATCCTCGCGCAAAAAATGGCTGCTGCCTTCCCAAATCTTTATGCTCAAATAACTTAAGCCATCAACAACAACAATGCTCCATGCAATTTCAAGAATTTTAACTCGGCTAAACCGGTCAAGTTTAGTGGTTCTGAGGGAGCAACTGGGCTTCTTCAATGGTTCGAGAGCATTGAGAATACTTTCCGTCACGTTCAGTGTCCTGAAAATCGCAAGGTCGAGTTTTCTTCGAGTGTGTTTCAGAAGAGGGCTCTTACGTGGTGGAACGGGGTTATGAGAGACCGCGGTGCTGAGGTTGCATTAGCACAGACTTGGGCCGAGCTTAGGGCTCTTATGATGAAGGAATTCTATCCTCGTCATGAGCTAAGGGCTCTAGAAAGGGAATTTGATGATTTGAAGCAAGACAGTGGGGAACATCGAGCCTATACTGACCGCTATGAGGAATTGAGCTTGTTATGCCCTGCTATGGTTACGCCTCTGGATAAGGCAATTGAGAAATACATTGATGGTCTTCCTGACGTAGTTCAAGATATCGTTACTGGCAGCAACCCTACTACTGTCAGACAAGCCATTGAATTGGCTGCCACTCTGACTGAATCCCATATCAGGAAGCGCAAGCTGTTTCGGAAGGGCGACTTAAGACCATCTGACAAGACTGCTCATGTGGAACCGAAGGAAGAAAATGCTGAGGTGTCAAAGAAGAAGAAGCGCAAAGCCTCTCAAAGCTACGCTGTAACTGCTCAAGACAAACAGGTTGCACCAAACCAGCCAGCACAACCTCGCAAAAGACAAAACTATGTTGGTACCGCACCTTTGTGCAACAAGTGCAACCGTCATCATCTAGAGCAAGAGCAGTGTAACAAATGTACCCACTGTGGGCGGTTGGGACATTTGATCAATGTTTGTCGTTATGCAAATCAAGCTGCTGCAAACCCTGCTGCTGTTCAAGCACGGTTCCCTCCAGGGTCATGTTATAACTATGGTGACCTTACCCACTACAGGAACAATTGCCCAAGGCTTGTTAACATACCTCCAGCGCGTGGACGAGTGTTCAACATCAATGAGGCAAACATGAACAATGATGCAGTGTGAACAATTAGTGTTTTGTATTTCCTTGGTTGTTATCTTGTGACACTTCAAGACAATTCGGTTGTTACATAAATAAAGATTTGTTGTTTTTATTTCTACAAAATTTATGCGTTTATGTGAATGCTTGATGCAACCTTATGATGTCAACCCAAAGACAAACTACTCGTATGGTTCTGTCATTTTATGATCACTTGTGATCACCCCAAGAACCTTAAACACTCGTTTCTTTTAAGAAACAAAGTCAAAGTCTTATTGAGAATCCCTCTATCTTTATAGATAGGTCCTTAAAAATCATTAAAGTGCCAAATGAAATCCATGGATTGGATTCCTAGGGTGCTTTAAATATCCATACCTAAAGATAACAAATTAAAGAATCAAGTTAACTAAATTTGTGCTTATGCGTTTTCTTACATGTTTAGTGATTGTATGTGATCCATCCAAATCCTCATAGAATCTTCCATATCTCATATGAGAGATTCATCATAGGATATCCAAAGATACTATCTTAAACCCTTAATGGACTTCAACATTGCAGCTAAGTCCCCCGGGTTATAAAGTATTATTCTATAATTGGACCTCTTGAATGGTCTGGTTAAACAGATTGATTTTGAAAATCTGATTAGAAATATCATGTGATGATGTAACTAAAAAGATCCCTTAAGTGGTCTATTTAAGGAGATCGTACGACGGTCTAGTTAAGAAGATCATGTGTTGATCTAGTTAAAAAGATCGTTCGTTGATCTAATTAAAGGGATCCTTTGGTGGTCTAGTCGAGTCGCTTCATGTTTATTCAAGTGATTCTTTTCTCCTACGCATTATGAAGTGAACTGTGCGGACTGTGCAAGGAATTACGTAATTATGGAGGCCTACATAATTATGGAATTCAGTGCACATAAACCAAAGGAAGCTTTGTCATGTGTTAAGACCTATAGTGACAAGAATAATGATATGGGAGAAGTCTTGGACCTCGACCAATGTCATTTATTCTCACACTCCCCAATTCTAATCTCAATCACACACCAAGTTTCCAATAATAAATCTTCATAAGAAACGTTCTTCTGTCCGTAGTTCAAAATACCATGTTTTACTATTACAAGGAACTCACTTTAAGGGTTAACAAATTCGCTAAGAGTCCTAACATGGCCCCGAGTTTTACTTAAGGGTTCAATGGATCTATTAGAAGGCGAAACCGTCAACGCTGTCTTCACAAGTTTCCTCTAGAATTAAATTTCGGGACGAAATTTCCTAAAGTAGGGGAGACTGTGACACCTGTGTCACTTCAACCATCAAACAAATGCCAAACCAATGAAATATTGTATTTCATACTTGGGATTTGTAAAAATATGTGTATCATTTGCACACATCAACTCTTGTTCGATTTTAAGCTTTAAATCGCTTTCTGGAGGGTTATATGCGCTCTGATGCGTAAAAATAACCAGTTTAAGCCAACGAACACTCCGGAATAGTGACATGGGCTTAACATACCTTAAATAACCTATACATAACTTAGAGATAAGTTTTGAAGGCTTTGGTATGGCAAAAACAAGTTTATTCGCTTACAGGGACTAAACTTGACAAACTGCGAAAGTATGACAATTCGTACTAAAACAGATATTCCGGAACATGACCATAAGTTAAACACACCTTAAATATCCTTTACAAAGTTTAGAAATAGGCTTTGAGGTGTTCGGTGTGCTAAAATAAACTTTTGGGTCATTCAGGGACTAAAAGCATCAAAAAGTGTACAAGTTTGCACTTTCGCGCATAACTTACGTTCTGAATACATTCGGACATCCAAAAATTTATGTAAGCACTAAAATATTTTATTTTAGTGTTTGGCATAAGAAAAATCCATTCGTCGCGTCATTTGGATCGTTTTTCGCACTTATGCGCATTCCGTCGTAATTAACCGAACATCGCGATCGTACGGCCAAACGAACCAACATCCGACATATTTTTGAGCATGTTTCATGTCCACAATGTTTAGGCATCATTTTAGGGCCTTAAAGTTGGCTTTATGGGCCTTAGAAGTGTCGGAAATGGCTTAAACATGCAACAGGGACCAAAACTGCCAATTCTGAAAGTTGGTGCAGATCAGACATAGCCAGGCGGCCCGCCTGAGTTTTGTCTGATCCTGATGAGGGCCGCATGGCCCCTACAGTTGCAGAAACTTTGTTTTTCTTGCAAACTTGGCCTTTCAAACACTCCAAAGGGCAATGCCCTTTCACAATCTGTAGAGATAAGGTCATTTTGAGCCACCACAACATCTTGACAAGTGTACGCTTAAGATCATGGCACGATATTCAAGAAACGATCCTAACGGCTTTACTTTTCCTATAAATACCCCCCCCCTTTGGTTAAAATCTCACAAAATCTGATCTAAAGCTCTAAGTTGGAACCTTTGTTTCATACCTGAGCCATTTTGATCTAGATTAGCATTCGGGGACCCTTCGTAAGTGTTCTTTTGTTCTTTTATTCGCTTTTCGAGTTTGAAAGTCAAGCTTTGTTTGACTTTCTGCCTTGACCAGCCTATGGTCAACACGAAGTTCGTTGGAACTTCATAACGTGAGCGTGATCACGATGGTTATAGTCCGTAGTGACTATACCTACTGATTACCACGTTATCTAGGCTCAGTGACGAGTCGTAGTTTCGGCCAAAATGCGCATTCTTGCGTATTTTGTAACCAAACTACTCGTGGGTATCAAAACCGTTTGTTTTGATACCAAACCTGTTTTCTAAACTTAGTTAAGCATCTTCTAACATGCTTAGCTCGTCACTTTTAGTTTAGTGCTTATATAGGGTCGTAAGGTAAGCGATCTAAACAATCGCTTACACTTTCGAACCCGACCCATTTGGTCGATCATTAGGATCTGACCAAACACATTAGGTGACCATAGCTGTAACCTTCCGAGGTTATACCTTATAGTCACGATGTTAGGCGTTCCAAACGCTTTCTACGCGAACGACGCGTTAAGGTAGCATAAGCTACCTAAACGGGTCGTAATGGGTCGTAAGCACTTAGGTTAGGTTTCATTTTAGTATGTAGGCTTTGTTAAACCATATTACACGAGTCTCCATACTCGTTTGGTTTACGAACCCGCATATTATCCAATCCTCTGATTTAGGTCCGGTATATTAACCTAGTTACCTATATTAGGTGTCGTTGATATCCGTGATCTCTAGCGTTATTTAGTTGTTATACAAGGACTTCAAAGCAATCTCAGGTGAGTACATAGTTCCCCTCTTCTACTGTTTTCAACTGTTTTGGGGTGAAGCATGTGTACCTATCTGTTATTTTCATGATTTCAAAGTATAATTGATTATACATATCTCTTAACAAACTGATTGATTATCTATGGTTTAAACACTGATTTCTCAAAGATTATAAAACTAATTGTTGGATTGTACTTATTTTATACATTCACCAGACTGATTGGTAGTATGATATAGCGCTATAGGACTAGACACCCCATTCCTGTTGTCATGGAATGTCTGAAACCAATTTGTTTCTCCATCCAAATAGGGATTTCCTTTGTGGTATCCTTATAGTCTCAAAGGTGTAGTTTGATGCACTAGGTCTGAATGAATTCTTAAATCGCACCTTTAAAGTATATTTTGATATACTCCCAAAAGTACAGTTTGATATACTCTCATGTGTGGTAATTGTACAGAACCAACATATATATTTTATCAACAAACCAAAGCATATTTTTAATATGTTATTTACAAATCCAAAGTATACTGTTAATGTGCTACTATAAGGTTATTCGTTTAACCTTACATTATTTTACAAAGCATAACTTTTGATTTATTCAAACACTTTGTTTTGTACATTTTTACTTGTGGTTTAAGAAATCTCATTTCACTTACCATACATAACTTTTGTTTATACATTACATGGTTTACATTTAACTTGAGTTATACAATAACCTTGGACTATTGGTTTAAACATGAACATTCTATATTGGTGGTTTGGTTTGCGTAAGTGACTTAAGTAACGAGGCGTGTGTAATATGATACAAGCATGGTGGATACGCCGCTGGTACTTCCTATATATAAGTGTTTGTATGGTATTACATATCGTAGCGTTATTTGAATCATTTCAATTTAAGTCATATAACACTTTATACAAATAACATACTTTTCATAAGACATTGTTTTACAACAACTCATCTTATACAAACTCATTTTTACTAGGTTATCCATTTAACCTTACATTTAATTATACATATCATCTGATCTTATCGTTTTTCAAATGGTTTACAAGACAAAGCAAATTACAAGGTTCATGACTGACTGTTACTAAACGTTTTCTTTAAACTCAAGTCATGAATTCTGTTTTCACAAAACCTATGTATCTCACAGGCATTTTTATGCTGACGTACCTATTTTTACACATGTTTCAGGTGCTGTCTTGAGATGATTGTTGATACATGCTACATTTAGGATGGACTCGTGCCTTAGCAACTTTAAAACTTGGAAGATCACAGTTGTACTTATTTGATTGTATTAGAATAATGAGTTCATTTAATCAATAAAATAATATTTCAATTTCCATGTGTTATGAAACAATGATTCTGTTACAACACTCCCCGACGTTTCCGCCACGTTTTGTTGTTCCACGTGGTCGGGGTGTGACAAAAGGCAATCCCTATTTGGATAAAAATAAATCGGTTTCTGACATTCCATGACAACAGGAATGGGGTGTCAAATCCTATAGCGCTATATCATACTACCAATCGGTCTGGTGAACATAAAATAAGTACAATTCAACAATTAATTTTATAATCTTTGAAAAATCAGTGTTTAAACCATAAATAATCATTCAGTTTGTCAAAAGATAAGTACTAATATGTATAATCAATTATACTTTGAAATCATGAACATAACAAATAGGTACACATGCTTCACCCCAAAACATTGAAAACATTAAAAGAGGGGACTATGTACTCACTTGAGAGTGCTTAGAAGTCTTGAACAACTACCAAGCAAGCTAGAGGGATCACGGAAATCAAACGGCACCTAATATAGGTAACTATGTAAATAACCGGACCTAAATCGGGAGATTGGATAGAATGAGGTTTCGTAAACCAAATGAGTATAGAAACTCATGTAATATGGTTTAACAAAGCCTACATTCTAAAAGGAAACCTATCCTAAGTGCTTACGACCTGTTACGACCCGTTTAGGTAGCTTACGCTACTTTAACGGGTCGTTCGCGTAGAACGCGTTCGGAACGCCTAACTAGTCCTATGACAAGTATTATATATCTTAACATATCTAGTAATGTTACCTAATCAGTTTAGATGTGAAAATTTAGGTTACATATGCTTAAAATGAATTTATGCGTAAAAAGGGCATTTTGGTCATGTGTGTCCTCCATGTGCGCCCCTTGTTTTGTGAAACCGTGGGAGCCCCTAATATGAGCCCATAGACTCAAAAATACCATTTGCAAAGCCCCTAAACTGCTGGAACAGCTGGAAACAGGCTGTAAAATGGTTTTTGCAGGTCTGACAGGCTCACACGGGCCGCTTAAGAGTAAGGGGAGTCTTACACGGGCCGCCTAAGCTTTCTGTTCAGCAAACAACTTTCTGAAATTGCAGAAATGGTCCCAGCAGTGGTTTAAGCTTCATTTTGACCCATTTAAGGCCCGTTAAGCCATTTTCAAGGCTCTACAATGATGCCTAAGTATAGGGGCATGAAACATGCTAAAACATATTTCGGATGTTGGTTCGTTTGGTCGTACGGTTGTGTTGTTCGGTTAATTACGACAGAAGTCGTAACGAACGCAAAAACGATCCAAATTAAGAAACGAATGAAATTTTATCATGCCAAACACTAAAATAAAATATTTTAATGCTTACATAAATTTTTGGATGTCCGGATGTATTCAGAACGTAAGATATGCGCGAAAATGCAAACTTATGCACTTTTTGACGCTTTTAGTCCCTGAATGAGCATAAAGTTTATTTTAGCAGACCGAACCCCTCAAAGCCTATTTCTAATCTATTTAAGGGATATTTAGGGTATGTTTAACTTATGATCAAGTCCTGGAATGTCCGTTACAGTATGAATTGGTACACTTTTGCAGTTTGACATAAATAGTCCCTGCGATTGAATAAACTTGATTTCGGCATACCAAACCCTCCAAAACTTATTTCTAAGTTATGTAAAGGTTATTTAAGGTATGTTAAGCCTATGTCACTGTTCCGGAGTGTTTGTTGCATTGAACTGGTTATATTTACGCATCAGTTCGTGTATAACCTTCCAGAAAGCGATTTAAAGCTTGAAATCGAACAAGAATTAATATGTGCAAATACACATATTTATACAAATCCCAAGTATGAAATACAATATTTCATTGGTTTGGTATTTGTCTGATGGTTGAAGTGACACAGGTGTCACAGTCTCCCATACTTTAGGAAATTTCGTCCCGAAATTTAATTTTAGAGGAAACTTGCGAAGACAGCTGTGATGGTTTCACTTCCAAATGAATCCGTCGAACCCTAAGTAAAAATCTGGGCCATGTTTGGATTCTTAGCAAAATTGTCAACTCTCAAAGTGAAGTCCTTGTAGTAACAAAACATGGAGTTTCGAACTACGGACCGAAGAACGTTTCTTATGAAGACTTATCATAGGAAACTTGTGTGTGCTCGAAATCAGAATTGGAGAGTGTAAGATAAAATGACATTCGTCAAGGTCCAGGACTTCTAGTAACTTAAATAACGCTATGTTCGCAATGTAATAAGGAACACTTATATATAGGAAGTACCAGCGGCGTATCCACCATGCCCCTTTTTACATTGTTCCCGTATCATTATTCTTGTCACTATAGGTCTTAACGCGTGACAAAACTTGCTGTGGTTTCTGTGCACTGAATTCCATAATTATGTATGCATCCATAATTACGTAATTCCTTGCACAGTCTGCACAGTTCATTTCATAATGCGTAGGGGAAAAAATCAATTGAATAAACATGAAGCGACTTGACTAGACCACCAAAGGATCTTTTTAACTAGATCAACGAACGATCTTTTTAACTGGATCAACACATGATCTTCTTAACTAGACCATCGTACGATCTCATTAAATAGACCACTTAAGGGATCTTTTTAATTATATCATCACATGATATTCCTAACCAGATTTTTGGATCAATCTGTTTAACTAGACCACTCAAGGGGTCCAATTATAGAATAATACTTCATAACCCAAGGTACTTAAATACAACGTAGAAGTCCATTAAGGATTTAAGATAGTACCTTTGGATATCCTACTATGAATCCCTCATATGAGATATGGAAGATTCTATGAGGATTTGGATATTGAAAATTCGGATCACACAAAAACATAAATAAAACATAAAACATATAAGAAAACATATAAGCACATAATCACATAATTTGTTTAACTTGATTTTTAATTTGTTATCTTTGGATACGGGTATTTAAAGCATACTAGGAATTCAATCCGTGGATTTCATTTGGTACTTTAAACATTTTCAAGAATCTAACCATAAAGATAGGAAGATCTTAATAAGAATTTCGGCTTTGTCCTTATTGAATTGTAATGTACGTATTAAAGCATACAAAGAATTCAATAAGGGCTCCGATTTGAGCGACATTTATCCACAAGGATCTAATTATGAGGATAGAAAGATCCTATTTAGGATTTTGGAATTTGTGTAACGAAAGGTGTTTTGAAACCTTGCACTAAACGTGCTTAAGTTGATACACAAGGTATAAAGTTCATGAGGTTGAGGTGCTAGATATGCCAAGGCGACATATGAAGTAGAATTTGGAGGTTGAGCAGCGGGAGGATTTGCAACAGCTTTGCTTTGGATAGCAAAGCGGCACATGCTAACCAAATGTCCCCATCGTCCACCGTGGGTACATTTGAAACAGGGTATCTGATTCGGATGATGACGGTTGCATTGATTGCTCCAAGAAGCGGTTCCCTTGTACGGCTTTATCCCTGAGGCGAGTCATGGTGATAGCTAAATCAGCGGTCCTCTGGAGTACGACGCCTATTTGTTGGGCAATTGTAGCACCTGGTTCAGATACTTGAGTGTTGTTGCGATGTAGAGGCATCATGAAGAAAATGGAAGACATGGGAGGAAACAAGGGAAATGAAAAAAGAACGAAAACGCATAAAAATTGCGATCATTTATTTGTTACCTAAGGCAAACAAATGAGATTGTGTTGGATCTGAGTTTGTTTTTGATTTTATTTTATGTTTGAAATTAAGATGAAGATGGATGAGTGTGCAGCGGAAATTATAATGAAAACAAACTTTGCATACAATCAAACGAGAGTAATACTTTTATCAAACATCTTTACACAGAGAACCGAAAGATTGAATTTATTTCAACTACGATTACAATGATTGATGTAAGAATGCAAACTCCCCCTCAGCCAGAGCTCAGTAGTTTGTTCGTGCAAAGAAGACGAATGATGCAAAGAGCTAATAGAACAGTACCAAGTACTGAACTATTTATAGGCACTTGCAAACTACTGAGCATCTTTGCTGACGTCACCATGAAAGCGACATCTAACCTCCTAACAAACTCTAACCTCTGATCTATACAGACACTGCTTGTGTTAACTACTGCTAATACATTCTATTACAAAACATACTTTAGAACAGCTGATGCAATCTTCTACTGCTGTGAACCCAGCAGCACTTGTCCGGATCAGCAGTGCTTGACTCAAGGCAGTAGATTGAATTAGCAGGACTTTAGTCTTCCATCAGATCTTTAGTTGAGCAGCAGTTATGGGTCAGCAGTTTAGCAAGATCAGCAGATAGGAGGTCATCAGTAGTTGTAATCACTTTCAAGGGGAGAGATTTGTATATCAGCATCTGCTTATTCAGAATCCACTGTTCTGATCCAGTTTTGGCTTTAATTATCTGTTCCTCTGATAGGGTTCAATCCCAACAATCTCCCCCTGGAACAAATAATGCCAAAACCCTTCATTATTTGTGGACATTTTATTGCCTCATTAACAGCTCCCTTATCTGACCTTTAAATTGTAATTCAAAGTCAAGGGCATCTGTATCTTCATCATCCCTGCTAAGTGGAAGATCAAGGAGATCCTGCAAATCTTCAAGACTCAGGCCAAGAGCTTGTTCCCTTGATATTTTCTCCACTTCTCCACCAGACAAGAGCAACGTCAATACGCAGGTCTGTTTGTCAGTTGCCCACTTTTGTATTTTTGAGCCTGGTGGGTTTCTTGGGAGATGCTTATTTGTAGAAGTATTTGGTGAGGCTGGCCTGTTCATCACTGGCTGAGCAGTGGTAGCAGAGTTTTCCTGTTCAAGTTCTTATTTTAACGTTCTTAACAAGCCTTCTTTTACAACAACATTTCCAGTAAGAATTTCTTGAAAAGTTTCAGCTCCTAACTGGCTTTGTTTCCTTCTTTTGTAGATGGCATTACCAGCTGGAGCAGTGGCTCTCCTGTTTTGCAGCTTTGATGGTCTTTTTGAAACCGCTGCTTCAGGATAGTCAGGTTTTTGAGGAATTTTTTGATCTTTCTTTCTTAATTCCTCCAACATTTTGTAGGTTGACCTGACCACATCTTCTTTCCATCTAGTAATTTGTCTTTTTGTACCAAAATCAGCAACAACTAGTTCTTCTTTCATTCTCTTCAGTTCCATTTGCTTATCAGGTACATTCTTTCTGAACTTTGCCCAATCAGGAGGAGTGTGAGTGACTTTCCTTTTTATCATGTCTTGAATTCTTGCAGCTTCAACTTCAAGCTCAGGAACAGTCCACTCTTTGTACATGTGTCTCTCTCCTTTGTATCTTTTGTGAAACATAATGCTTTCAATGTAGTCTTTCGTCAAAGTTTCAGCTGCTCTTTCTGAAATTTGTTGACTGACATTCTTTGCAAAACGTTCTAGGGAACTGACTTGTGTGAGCAGGTATTGGTAGTATCTTGATACTTCTTTGTCAGATTTCCCTTGTGTGTTTCTTTTCGAGATATCCTCTGCTTGCTTGGCCTTTATCTTCAAATATTCTTCAATATTTTTGGGCCAGGGATATCCTTTGATTGAAGGCAAACTCCTTTTGGCAGGGTCATCCTCAGTGTAGAAAGATTTTATTTCTTCTCTAACAGCTTCTAGTTCAAGAGGAAATTGAACACCAGCAGGAGGTAAGGGCTTGTGCATTGGAACAGAAGAGACTGGAACTGGTTTTGGTATATTGACAAGAGCTAAAGATTTTGAAGATGTTTGGGATGGTGTAGTGACATCATCTTTAGGAATTAGCCTTCTCCTCTTTATTTGAGGAGGGACTGATGATGTTTTGGATGGAAAGGTGGTTGTAGTGGCAGTGGTTTGTGATAGACTAACAGCTTTTGAAACAACTGGTGTTCCAACCACTGTTGTCTTTACAGCAGAAGTTATAACAACTGCTGTCTTCTGCCTTTTGACAGGAGGTGATTTTGATTTTGGTGGTGATGGTGGTAAAGCAGTGGATGTAGTGTGTGTTGAAATGGTGTGTGTTGAAGTGGGAGCAGATGTTGAAATTACTGAAGTACGAGCAGCTGCTGATACAACAGGAGTTACAATAGCTGTTTTAGGTGGTGGTTTTTTAGCAGACTTTGAACGTCTGACCGGAATGGATTTGGGTAGCCTTACTTTTCTAGTAGGCTTCTTCTTTTCATCAATAAGATTTTCATCATCTCTTGACCCTGAAGTACCCTGATCCGGATAATCCACCCTGGCTTTCTTTTTGGCCTCTCTATCCCTTTTCACACATGCAAGTGCTTCTGCAAGTGCATTTGTGGTCACATCAATTTTCTTACTCCCATCTGGCAAAGGAATCCTTTTGGTCATATTTGAATTTTCTGGTGCAAGGTAGAGACCATCTGTTATTCCTTTCCTTCTCCACTCCTGAATTTTCTCCCCCTTTTTGGCATTATCTTCGGGGAGTTGATCAATGAAGAATACTGGTGGAGGAGCAGTGCCAGAGTTGTGCAGGATCTGAGTTTTGAGAGCCTTTAAATCAGCCTGAGTGTCTTTGAACCTAGACTCCATAGCATTTCTCTGTTGCTTGTGCTTGATGATGGAGAAAAGGTTGAAAAAGATTCCAGAGCTCATTTGTAGCAGGTGCCTATTGGAGAGCAGGTGCTTGAGGTGGAACAGCAGTGGATTGTACCTTTTGTACCTGAAACAACTGTTGGAGCATATCTTTGAGCTCTGCAACAGAGTTATCAAGTTTTTCAACACGAGCCATCAATTTCTGGTACTTTAAATCCTCACCCAATTTAATAGGATCATCTGATTTCCCACTAACAGTGGTTTTATCAGTGGTTGAAGTAGGGAGTTTACTCCAAACATTAACCACTGATGCCCCTTTTTCTTGGTACTGGGGTCTTCTTCCTTTAACACTTGACAACCTTTTGATGTTGCCAGTAGGATAAATAAATTCACTGGTGGTTGGCAGAGGTGCTATAAAAGGAATTGCCTCCAAGGAAGTCTTATTGATGTAACCACTGTCCAACTGTAAACCAGTGGGTTCAACAGTTGTAGTGGCTGCTTCACTTGGATTAGCACAAAGAGTTACTTGTAACTCAATGGGTGTAACCTCCTCAGGTTGTGTTGGTGGGTTAGCAAAGAATGATACAACAGGCTCAGTCATTTGTTGAGGTATATTCTCATTGACAGGTGATTGAGAAGGACTGAGTAATGCCTGGTTCAAATCAATTGCATCCAACACCAGTTGTGTTTTTGGTGGAATTGAGGATGTGATGGTGGGTGTAGAAAGTGGATTTGCTCCGGGCATTGAGCTGTGGATGATGGAAACGAGTGTATCCAGAGCATCATAATGTGGTGGCCCTTTGTGTACAACCTGTTCTTTTTGTGAAGAAGCAGGAGGAGTTATGGTTATGGGTTGAGATATTTGTACCAACTGCTGTGAGGAAGAAGCAGCAGTGGTTTCTTGTGACATTTGTGTTGTCACAGGCATTAACTCTGGTATCTCATCCTCCAGAGTTGCCGTTTTGATTGGTTTGGGGGGTTTTTGATTTTTCTTTTTGTAAAGCTTTTTGGGTTTTGTAGGTGTGGGTTTTAAAACAGTTGGTCTGCTGCTTTGATCACCTAGAGCAGTAGGCTCAGCAGCAGATGCCTGAGGAGCAGTGGTAGCTGCTAAATTCTGCTCAGGTACCCCTGCTTGTGTTTTGCAAGGTGCTAACATCCGTGAAAAAGTTTCAGATGTTAGGCAGTTTATTACAGTTATTTCACCTTGGTTTATTAAAGCTAAATCATCCTTACTGAATTTCTTTTCAAAATAGTAACTTCAAAAACCTTGGATACAGTAAGAATGATTTGGTTTCAACATTATTAACCAAATCTTTAAAGATTTCCCGAGAATAGTTATAATTTTCTTCTTGAAGAATTGCATATCCCAGATTTTGAATCTTTATAGGGATCTCATTAAAAGAAGTGGTTTTGTTTGAAACACACAGTAGGAGGGTATGAAATAGGAATCTGGGTGCAGGAGGAAAATAACCTTTTTCTAAGGTCAGTTTCTTCATCATGGTGGCTTCATACCCTCTTTCAATGAAGTCAATGTGCAACTCGTTTTTAGTGAAGGAAGTTTTACCTGCCTGATCATCGAGTTGAAAGACTTCGGAGATGGATTGTGGCGAGATTTGGACAGTTTTACCCTTTATAGAAGAGTGAATGGTGGTTGCAATGTCTCCTTGTTTTTCAAGGGTTGCATTTTTCCAAAACTCCCTTTGGGTCGCCAAATAGATTGGTGCATCGGCGATGAGCAAAGTTTTGTACTTTGACTTTGCCATGATGGTAATAATGGAATCGAAAACATCTGTGGTTCCTGGTTTTGTGAGAAGACCCAGAAGATTGTGAGATTTTTTGAATGGAATTTCAGTGGAGGTTGCCTTTTGAGAGGCTGTTTTCGATGATTTTGATGTGGGTTTTGCAGATGACTTCGATTTTGTAATTTTTGAAACGAACGATCGAAGGAATTTGGTGAGAGATGAGAAGAAAAACTGCTTTGAGAAGAGAATTTTTAAGAATTCAATCCGACAGTAAAACCCTGTTTTGGTGGTGAGTGGGGAATTTTATAGGAAAGAGAATGAATGCTGACGTGGCAGCCGTTACAAAAGGTCTGACTGCTATGTACTGCCTACGTGACAACTACTGGTGAAAATGAAGGACAGTACTTTTGGTGAAAGCAACTGATGAAAGCAGTGGAAAGGGGGGCAGTGGATGATTTTCACTATCAGTGGATAGCATATTAGTGGATAAGACACTGCTTTTGAACAACAGAGGTTATCAAGAAATGAGAGAACAGAGGTTCCTTTTCAGCAGTGGGCAAGCTTTTTGAAGTAGAGCAGACTTTTGAACAATCAGTGGTTATGGCAGACTTTTAAGGATTTTAATGAAATTTTCATTTTTAGCTATTTTTAAGGATGGATTTTTGATTTTCTGAAAACATTTTGTTGCTTTTATTCATAGAAAAACAAGATGTTGCTTGTTATTCCATGTTTAGCATTCCAATCCTAGAGACCAAGCTTTCAAAAGTGGCTGTATCAAGTGCTTTTGTGAGCACATCTGCCAGCTGGTCTTTAGTTGGGACATGATGTAGAGAAATCAAACCTTTTTCATAGCAATCCCTCACAAAGTGATGTCTGATGTCGATGTGCTTTGTGGTAGAGTGGGAAACTGGATTTTTTATGATATTTTCTGCTGCCTGGCTGTCCAACATGAGTGGTGTCTTTAAGGCAGTGATACCAAAATCCGACAACTGATTTTGAAGCCACAGGAGTTGGGTTGTACAGCTTGCAGCAACAATGTATTCAGCCTCAGCAGTGGATGTTGAAACTGCTGCTTGCTTTTTGCTTTGCCAAGAGACTAAGCAATCACCTAGAAACTGGCACCCTCCTGAAGTGGACTTCCTTGTGGTGTGACATCCAGCAAAGTCACTGTCTGAAAAACCTGAAAGCTTGATATTCCCATTAGCTGGATACCAGATACCAAGTGTGGGAGCACCTTTTATGTATCTGAGAATCCTTTTTACAGCAATGAGATTTGATTTTCTGGGAGCTGATTGACTTCTTGCACAGACACATGTTGCAAACATGATGTCTGGTCTAGATGCAATTAGGTACAATAAGGACCCAATCATGCTTCTATAAAGTGTTTGGTCAATCAGCTCATCCTTTTCATCAGACATGACCAGCTTATTTGTGGCCATGGGTGTGCTGCATGGTTTACAATCATTCATATCAAATTTGGTTAAAAGTTCTTTAGCATATTTGCTTTGATGAATGAAGGTTCCATTTTGCAATTGCTGTACTTGGAGACCAAGAAAGCATTGCAGCTCACCCATTGCACTCATTTCAAACTCGGCTGTCATGAGTTCTCTAAACTCTTCACACATTTTGGTACATGTGCTTCCAAAAATAATGTCATCCACATAAATTTGGACAATCATTAAATCTTTCCCTCTCCATTTAAGAAACAGTGTTTTATCAATGGTACCTCTTTTGAAACCATTTGAGAGTAGAAAGTTGGAAAGAGTTTCATACCAGGATCTTGGTGCTTGTTTCAGGCCATACAAGGCTTTGTTTAGCCTGTAGACATGATCAGGATAAAATGGATCCTCAAAGCCTGGAGGTTGATATACATACACCTCTTCTTGCAATGTACCATAGAGAAAAGCACTTTTGATATCCATCTGAAACACCTTCATGTTGTGGTTGACAGCAAAGGCCAGGAACAGTCTAATAGCTTCCAATCTTGCAACAGGGGCGAATGTTTCATCATAATCAATCCCCTCTTCCTGTCTGTAACCTTGAACCACAAGCCTGGCTTTGTTCTTGACAACAATGCCCCTTTCATATGTTTTGTTCTTGAAGACCCACTTTGTGCCAATGGGACTAACCTCTTTTGGCAGTGGTACAAGCTCCCATACTTGTTGTCTTTTAAACTGTTGGAGTTCCTCTTGCATGGCTTCTACCCAGCTGTTGTCTTTTAGTGCCTCTTGGTACTTGACTGGCTGATGGAGTGATAGAAAGCCAGCAAAAAGACAAATGTTTTGGGTTTGGCTTCTTGTGAGCACCCCTTCATTGATGTTGCCAATGATTTGATCAGGTGGATGAGATCTCAAGAAGATTAAATCTCCTTGGTATGGTATGATGGCATTTGTTGGTGAAGGCTGCAAATGTGTATCATCTGAGCTAACCACTGCTGGTGACTTTGATGACCCAGCAGTGGCTTCAAAAGGTGGTGGAATGGGTGGTAATGGAGTGGACCACTGCTGACTTTTATCCACTGTTTGAGGACTTTTGTCAGCAGTGTTTGAGGATGTGGAAGTAGTGGTAGATGGGCTACTTTGGTCAACAACTGTTGAGGTAGCAGTGGTTGAGCTTTGGCAGCTGTTTTGAACAACTGGTGCTTTTCCCTTTGTGGCAGACCTTTGAGGGATGATGATTTCATACCCATAGTCTGGTGATGTATCCTCTGATGGACCTGCACTGTTAGTCTTGATAGCAGTATTTTCAAAAGTGAATTTTTCAAGATCAAACAGATCAGCAGGATTTGCTGGGATTTTCATTGATGAAAGTTCATTGAACTTTACATCCAAAGTCTCCTCCACTACCTTGGTCCGTGCATTGAACACTTTGTAGGCCTTGGCAGTGGTTGAGTATCCCAGAAAATAACCACAATCAATTTTGGCTGCAAATTTTGAAATGGAATCTTTTAAATTCAAAATAAAGCATGGGCAGCCAAACACTTTGAAGTATGAGATCAGTGGTTTGATTTTATACAGAATTTCATAGGCAGTCTTTTTGTGCCCGGGGTTTATTAAAACTCTGTTCTGGATATAGCAAGCAGTGTTTACTGCCTCTGCCTAGAAAGTTAATGGCAAACCTGAATCTGCAAGCATAGTTCTGGCAGCCTCAATCAAGGTTCTGTTCTTTCTTTCAACCACCCCATTTTGCTCTGGTGTTCTAGGGATGTTGTACTGCCTTACAATCCCTTTCTTCACACAGAAGGCATCCAACTCCTTATTTTTAAATTCTGTGCCATTGTCACTCCTAAAGCTTTTCACTGGAAGGTCAAATTGCTTTTCAACCTGTGTCACAAAGTCTTGCAAAATGCCTGCAGTTTCATCTTTAGAGTGCAAAAAGAAAGTCCATGTAAACCTAGAAAAGTCATCAACTATAACCAAACAATATCTTTTCTTTTTGAGGCTCATGACTTGAACTGGGCCAAACAAATCCATGTGTAGCATTTGTAAACACTGGGTTGTTTTGGACTCTTCAATGGACTTGTAAGAACTTTTATGCTGTTTTCCTTTTAAACAGGAAATGCAATGTTCAGGACATGAAAACAATTTTTGTGGTAGGCCTCTTACCAAACCATTTTTTGAAATTTCTGTTATTGTCTTAAGATTTGTGTGCCCCAGTCTTCTGTGCCAAAGTTCTGTCTCTTTGTTAGAGGCAGCTGAGAACAGACAGGCATCAGCTCTGGGACATTCTTTAGACATGTCAACAACATAAACATTGCCACTTCTTTGAGCAACAAGTTTAGTTTGACCATTTTTTATTATTGCTTGAATCTTTTTGACCATTTCTGGTCCAACAATCCTACAACAGTCTTTTGTGAAGAATGACCCAAACCCTTTGTCACTCATTTGAGATACACTCAGAAGGTTGAATTTCAGATTGTCTATTAGATTGACATTTTAAAATTTTACATTACCAGATTGCACTGTCCCAGACCCCAGAACTTTCCCTTTACTATTAGTTCCAAAGGATATATCACCCCCTCCATGGATTTTAAAGTCTTTGAGGAGGGCTTTACATCATGTCATGTGCCTGGAGCCTCCACTATCTACATACCATAGACTATCAAAGCATGCAGAAGCTCCCTGCACATGAAGTAAACGGATTAGTTCATTAAGGACTTCAAAGCCAACAGGGCTTTGGATGGGGATTCAGCAGTGTCTGGTATGGATGCAGTGTGATGAGCAGTGGTTAAGTCAGGGGTTTGGACAGTTTTAGTACTGTTTCTTGCTAACCACTGTTGAGGGTCTTGCCCAATCACCTGCTGATACCCAAAAGGATGCCTATTCACTCTGGGTTTAGAGGGCTTTTTGTAGACCTCATAAACGTGTGGAATCCTTTGGTAAGATTGTTTTTCCTTGCCTTTTCTGAACTGATTGGCAGGAGGTGCATCAGTAACCTGAACATCTCTTTTGACAGATGTTTAGTTCAGCTGTTTTGTGACAGCTGTTTGAACTGGCACAAACAGTGGTTGTTTCTTTGTGAATTTGACCGATGGTGATGCTGATGGACTCAAGGATGTTTTAGCAAGGTACTCATTCTTTTTTATATCAAAGTTTTTGAGATACACACATGCTTGAGTTTTGTGGTTTGTTTTACCACAAACAATGCAGCTTTCAGCTGAAACTATGACACTTGTTTTGTTTATATCATAAGCTTTTAAGTGGAAACAATCTTTTGTTAGATTGTTCCTTTTCTCACAGAATTCACAAAACAAGTTATCAATTTTTTCTTTCTTCTTCCTCTTTTCAGACTCCTTCGCAGCAGAGGTTTTAACCACTGCTGGGATGTCCTTAAGAGGAATGACTTTAGCTTTTGGAGCTTTAACACCATCAGTTGATGTAAAGTCCATTGGCTTGAAATTTTCAAGAATATCACACTCATCAGACTATTTTGGTTTAAATTGATGATTTTCAATCTCCTCAAAAGCAGAGGGACCCATTGGTCTGTCAAGTGTGATTTTGTTACCAAGTTTGTCAGTGATTTTCACTTCTTGGCCATTCTTGTTTGTGGGGATGAACTCAGTAGTTACATCAGTGGTTGAAACAGATTTTTCAAAAGCAGTGTTTTCATCATCATGTTTTCTATAACCAACCCCAAATTTCACATTGCTTTTTATCTGTTTCTCAAGCATAACCTCATACCCTTTACATGATTCCACCCATCTCTCACATGTGATCTGGGTGGACTCTAACTCCTTTTTGCAACCTTGGTATTTTTCTATCAAGGTTTGGAGTTGGGTTTTAGTTATGCTTTGCTCTTCTTTCATGCTGCAAATCTCTTTCTCTTTTTCAGCCAATTTGTTTTTAAATTCTTTTAGAGATCTTTCAAATATGACTTCATTAGATAAGATTTTATCACGAAGGTTTTCATTCACCTCTTTGATGTTAGCAAAAGCAATAATGCAATTGTCAGAACACAGTTTTTCAAGAACTTGAGGTGATACCTTTGCAGCAGCCATCATTGCACAATCACATTTAGGATTTTCCTCATCTTCAGCTCTCTCTTCTATCTCACCTGTCTTTTCTTCTTCGGACCATGGATCTGTCAGTGGTTCAATCAGGGTGCCTGAACTTTCTTCCAACAGTACTTCATTTGCCACAGCAGTAACTACTTCTTCAATCACCTCATCCACTGTTTCAGAGGCCAGCTGTTCCTCTTCAGATTCAACCCCCTCCTGTATTGACTCTAATGCCATCAAACAAAATTCATCATGAGAAGAAACATTAGAAGCATAGAGTGCAAAATTTTCATCACTGAGGTCTTCAGGCATACTGCTCCAGTCAACAAATTCTTGAGTAAAGAAACTTTGTTGATCTGGTTGTTTTGCTACTGGAGCAGTGGTTTGTGGTGCAGGTTGCACTTGTGCCTGGGGAGCAGGGGTTTGAACATATTGGATTTGTGGAGCAGCTGGTTGGACATAATGCACTGGCACAGGAGCAACAGCATAGTGAGCAGTGTTCACATGTGCTGCTGGGGCATATTGGGCATAGTGCACAGTGTTTTGATTTTGAGGTCTAGGATTTGAACTAGGGTGAGTGATTATGGGACCAGTTGTTTGACTCCTACACTCTCTAGCAAAATGTCCTAACCTGTTACACTTATAACACTTGATTTTCGATTTATCCAACCCAACCCTTAGATTCCCATGTAACCCTGGGAATTTTCGCCCTGTTCTTTTATAAAACTTGCTAGTTCTAACACTTAGCAAGGCCAGTTGGTGCAGGATGTCCATTTCCTCTAGATCAGTGGGGTCGAAATGCTGTAGATCATTGAGTTCAAAGCTTAAATTGTCTGACATCTGGTTTTCATTTGCAGTGAATGCATAACCTGTAGAGTGAGGATCAGGGTTGTTAAAATTTGCACCAGCAGTTATGTCAATAAAGTGATCGTAACCCTGATCCTTACCACTACCACCAGATTCTTCTTGACCTAGAAGAGCAGTGTTACCGAATGAATAATCATCAACGGTTTTCCCTGACTCTTGTAACTTCCTTTTCTGGTTCAACTCCCTTTCGTAGGTCAGGAGTCGACCATGGAGTTGGGTCAAGGTCAGATCCTTGAACTCAGGTGAATTTCGGGTGACAAAAGCTATTGTGTCCCATTTTTCTGGCAGTGACCTAAGGAACCTGCTGTTTTGAGTTGAGTTTGTAAAGGTAGTTTTAACAAGCCTCAGTTCACTGATGAGACAACTGAAACGCTCAAATTGTTGTGTCAGTGATTCACCTTTAACATGACAAAATGTTTCATACTGTTGGTTCAGGATTTCCCTATTGTTTTCTATGACCTCTTCGGTACCTCTAAACTGTTCCTTAAGCGCGTCCCACAACTCTTTGGCATTGTCACAATGTAACAATCCAGCATATATTTCGTTGGGCAGCGCTGATGCTATGATACTAAACGCTTTAGCATCTAGTTCAAATTTTTGATAATCCATTTCAGTATAATTTTCAACAGGTTTTGGAACTTGTTTTTTAGCATCTTCAGCGCTTGGCACTGTAGGAACATGAGGACCAAAGATGACAGACTTCCAACAACCTGTGCTTTGTTGAGCGAGGATGTGACCCATCCTCCTCTACTAGATGTTGTACTCATTTCTTTTTAGCATAGGTGGTTTAAAAAGGGAACCAATGTTGTTTTTATCGTCCTGAGATTGTGACGTCATTCTTGTTGTTTTACAGGTACTGAGAAATCAACTTTAATGGTGATTAATCCTTACTCTGTTTTTCAACGACGAACAAACGATCAGTATCAACTGTTTTGAGCTGAACTATTTACGTCAAAATGATTGTTAAATCAAATTTGACTGTCCAAGCTCTGATACCAATTGTTGGATCTGAGTTTGTTTTTGATTGTATTTTATGTTTGAAATTAAGATGAAGATGGATGAGTATGCAGCGGAAATTATAATGAAAACAAACTTTGCATACAATCAAACGAGAGTAATACTTTTATCAAACATCTTTACACAGAGAACTGAAAGATTGAATTTATTTCAACTACGATTACAATGATTGATGTAAGAATGCAAACTCCCCCTCAGCCAGAGCTCAGTAGTTTGTTCGTGCAAAGAAGACGAATGATGCAAAGAGCTAATAGAACAGTACCAAGTACTGAACTATTTATAGGCACTTGCAAACTACTGAGCATCTTTGCTGACGTCACCATGAAAGTGACATCTAACCTCCTAACAAACTCTAACCTCTGATCTATACAGACACTGCTTGTGTTAACTACTGCTAATACATTCTATTACAAAACAGACTTTAGAACAGCTACTGCAACCTTCTACTGCTGTGAACCCAGCAGCACTTGTCCGGATCAGCAGTTCTTGACTCAAGGCAGTAGATTGAATTAGCAGGACTTTAGTCTTCCATCAGATCTTTAGTTGAGCAGCAGTTATGGGTCAGCAGTTTAGCAAGATCAGCAGATAGGAGGTCATCAGTAGTTGTAATCACTTTCAAGGGGAGAGATTTGTATATCAGCATCTGCTTATTCAGAATCCACTGTTCTGATCCAGTTTTGGCTTTAATTATCTGTTCCTCTGATAGGGTTCAATCCCAACAGATGGTGACTAATCAAAGTAAGTGGTTCATATTAATGTATCGCGAAGACATGCTTTAGCCTATAAGTGGACACTCACCCCAAGAGTTCCCAGGTAAGAGTGACTGGTCCGATACTGCGGATTTGTACGAATACTCTAGCCTTAGACAGAAGACTCAGGGTACAGGCACCCACCCTTCCAGTTTGCACGTGTTCGCATTATTTAGACCAAAATTTGAAAACTTGGAAGGTTCAAAACCTTATAATAAATCATCTTAGAACAGATGATTGGTTTTCAAAACGGATTCGAAATTTGTGTTCTTATTGTGGTTGTCACCTAAAGATAGGCGACGGTATTGTTTTAAAACTAAACACAAGATAACTTATGTTAGGGTCCTAGGAAAGTTATAGTCTAAGTCAAAGCATTACTAATAACCTAATTCCATATAACCATTGGTTCTGATACCAACTTTTCTGTCACACTCCAACCACGTAAAACAACAAAACATGGCGGAAACGTCGGAGAGTGTTGTAACAGAATCATTGTTTCACAACCATGGATTAAATAATTTCGTTTTATTGAATTATTGAACTCATTGTTTAATTACAAATCAGATAAATACAAATATTATCTTTCAAGTTTTAAAGTCGCTAAGGCACGAGTCCATCCTAAGTGTAGCATGTATCAACAATCATCACAAAGCAGCACCTGAAACATGTGTAAAAATAGGTACGTCAGCATAAAAATGCCTGTGAGATACATAGGTTTTTATTGAAAACAGGCTTCATGACTTGTAAGTTTAAAAGAATTTTTTATCAAAAATAGTCATGAGCTTTTTAAAATGTTTTCTTTTGAAAATCATATAATAAGTGATAAGAAAATAGATGATATAAAAAGAAAGATGTATATATAAATAATTAAGTAAAAATGAGTTTATATATATATATATATTGTTTGAAAAACAATATTTTGATAAAAAGGTTCGTAGTATATATAAAAATATACTTTGGTTTTAAGAAAGTCGAATAAGTAATATATTAAAATTTATTTCAGTTCCAAAATCGTTAACCCAAGTGTACTAAATAACGCCAAGGAATGTAATGTGATGAAAACACTTATATATAAGAAGTACCAGCGGCGTATCTACCATGTTTTCATTACATTACACCCATCCCGTTATCTAAACACTAACCAAAAACTAATCGTTAAACAAATAGTATATTATATATATACTTTAGTCGGTAAAATAATAAATTTTCAGTAGTATATCAAACGTATACTTTGGTTTTATTAATAACATATTAAACTATGTTTTGGTTTTAGTAATAACATATCAAACTATATTTTGGTTTTATAAACAACATATCAAAATATGTTTTGGTTTTATAATTAACATATTAAACTATGTTTTGGTTTTATAACTAACATATCAAAATATGCTTTGGTTTTATGAATAACATATTAAACTATGTTTTGGTTATTAACAAAAATATATGTTGGTTTTGTACAATATCACATATGAGAGCATATCAAACTATACTTTTGGGAGTATAACTAAATATACAAAAATAATGTGATTTAGAATTCCTTCAGACCTAGTGCATCAAACTACACCTTTGAGACTATAGGAATACCACAAAGGCAATCCCTATTTGGATAAAAATAAATCGGTTTCTGACATTCCATGACAACAGGAATGGGGTGTCAAATCCTATTGCGCTATATCATACTACCAATCGGTCTGGTGAACATAAAATAAGTACAATTCAACAATTAATTTTATAATCTTTGAAAAATCAGTGTTTAAACCATAAATAATCATTCAGTTTGTCAAAAGATAAGTACTAATATGTATAATCAATTATACTTTGAAATCATGAACATAACAAATAGGTAAACATGCTTCACCCCAAAACATTGAAAACAGTAAAAGTGGGGACTATGTACTCACTTGAGAGTGCTTAGAAGTCTTGAACAACTACCAAGCAAGCTAGAGGGATCATGGAAATCAAACGACACCTATTATAGGTAACTATGTAAATAACCGGACCTAAATCGGGAGATTGGATAGAATGAGGTTTCGTAAACCAAATGAGTATAGAAACTCATGTAGTATGGTTTAACAAAGCCGACATTCTAAAAGGAAACCTATCCTAAGTGCTTACGACCTGTTACGGCCCGTTTAGGTAGCTTACGCTACTTTAACGCGTCGTTCGTGTAGAACGCGTTCGGAACGCCTAACTAGTCCTATGACAAGTATTATATGCCTTAACATGTCTAGTAATGTTACCTAATCAGTTTAGATGCGAAAATTTAGGTTACATATGCTTAAAATGAATTTATGCGTAAAAAGGGCATTTTGGTCATTTACCTAAGGCATATAAACTACCTATCATACAACTACTTAAACGAAGTGACCATAAGGTATAACCTCGGAAGGTTATTCCCTATACAACTATGGTCACAAAACATGTTTGGTCGGATCCTAATGATCGACCAAACGGGTCTAGTTCGAAAGTCTAAGCGGTTGTTTAGACCGCTTGACGTACGACTCTATATAAGCACTAAACTAAAAGTGACGAGCTAAACATGTTGAAACATGTTTTGTTAAGTTAGAAAACAGGTTTTGATATTAAAACAAATGGTTTTGATACCTAAAAGTAGTTTGGTTAAAAAATACGCAAGAATACGCATTTTGGCCGAAACTACGACTCGTCACTACGCCTAAATAACGTGGTAATCAGTAGGCATAGTCACAAGGGACGATAACCATCGTGATTACACTCACGTTATGAAGTTCAAACGAACTTCGTGTTGACCATTGGCTGGTCAAAGCAGAAAGTCAAACACTGTTTGACTTTCACGCTTAAAAACGCATGAAAGCACGAAGGAATACTTACAAAGGGTCCAAGCAAGGTAATCTTGATCCAAATTGCTCAGGTATGAGGTGCCAAGCCCCAACTTAGAGCAAAAAGGATCAGATTTGTGAGTTGCAACAATGAAGGTGTTGAGTATTTATAGGAAAATCACAACCATTAGGATCGTTCCTCGATAAACGAGCTTCAATCCTAGCCCTCCATGTGTGCCCCTTGTTTTGCGAAACCATGGGAGCCCCTAATATGAGCCCATAGACTCAAAAATACCATTTGCAAAGCCCCTAAACTGCTGGAACAGCTGGAAACAGGCTGTAAAATGGTTTTTGCAGGTCTGACAGGCTCACACGGGCCGCGTAAGAGTAAGGGGAGTCTTACGCGGGCCGCCTAAGCTTTTTCTGTTCAGCAAACAACTTTCTGAAATTGCAGAAATGGTCCCTGCAGTGGTTTAAGCTTCATTTTGACGCATTTAAGGCCCGTTAAGCCATTTTCAAGGCTCTACAATGATACCTAAGTATAGGGGACATGAAACATGCTCAAAAATATGTCGGATGTCGGTTCGTTTGGTCGTACGGTTGCGTTGTTTGGTTAATTACGACGGAAGTCGTAACGAACGCAAAAACGATCCAAATTAAGCAACGAATGAAATTTTATCATGCCAAACACTAAAATAAAATATTTTAATGCTTACATAAATTTTTGGATGTCTGGATATATTCAGAACGTAAGATATGCGTGAAAATGCAAACTTATGCACTTTTTGACGCTTTTAGTCCCTGAATGAGCATAAAGTTTATTTTAGCACACCGAACCCCTCAACGCCTATTTCTAAGCTATGTAAGGGATATTTAGGGTATGTTTAACTTATGATCAAGTTCTGGAATGTCCGTTACAGTATGAATTGGCATACTTTCGCAATTTGACACAAATAGTCCCTACTATCGAATAAACTTAATTTCGGCATACCAAACCCTCCAAAACTCATTTCTAAGTTATGTAAAGGTTATTTAAGGTATGTTAAGCCTATGTCACTATTCCGGAGTCTTTTTTGCATTAAACTGGTTATATTTACGCATCAGTTCGTGTATAACCTTCCAAAAAGCGATTTAAAGCTTGAAATCGAACAAGAATTGATATGTACAAATGATACACATATTTATACAAATCCCAAGTATGAAATACAATATTTCATTGGTTTGGTATTTGTTTGATAGTTGAAGTGACACATGTGTCACAGAACTATTGAACCACTGGAGCTATTGAACTATGTGAACTACCTGAACTGTTTGAACCATAGGAACTATGTGAACTATTTGAACTGTTTAAACCATTGGAACTATTTGATCTATGTGAACTATTTGAACTATTTGAACGATTGGGTTATGGTAAGTGATTAGGTATCGGGGCGGGTGTAATGTGATAAAAGCATGGTGGATACGCCGCTGGTACTTCCTATATATAAGTGCTTTTAACACATTACATGTCGTTGCGTTATCTAGATCACTCGGGCGAGTTCTTTTCAAAACGAAGTTACACCACAAGGTTTTCTTAACGATATAAACCATACAATGTTTACTTTCAAAGAACGATTTACAACTTGGTTTACAAAGACAAATGTTTTCGGTTAAGATTCATGGCTACAATGGTTTTGGTTTACACATCTATCAATTTGTAAAAGTTGATAGAAACATACTGTAATATCAACTTTTTTGTTTTCAAGGTATACACTCGACAACTCTCGTAGTTGATCAAGGTATTGCAATATGAACTCAAGGCCATGAATCTTACACACTCACAAAACCTATGTACTCGCCGGCATTTTTATGCTGACGTATTTTCACATATGTTTCAGGTACCATAGTTGATGATGTTTGATGATGATTATGATGCATGCTCATATAGGGATGGACGAGGCCTTAGTGACTTAGTAATAATGAAAGACAATTTTTCATGTTTTGTTTTTAATATTCGAGACAATGTAATAAACTTAATTCAATAAAACGAAACTTCAATCCATGTGTTATGAAACAATGATTCTGTTACGACATTCCCCGACGTTTCCGCCACGGTTTGTTGTCTTAACGCGGTTGGGGTGTGACAGAAAAGTTGGTATCAGAGCTCCTGGTTATAGGGAATTAGGTTATTAGTAATGCTTTGACCTAGACTATAACCTTCCTAGGACCCTAATGCGAGTTTACCTGCGTTTAGTCTTAAAACAATACCGTTGCCTATCTTTAGGTGACAACCACAACAAGAACACGAATTACAAATCCGAGTTGAAAATTAATCATCTCTTCTTAGATGATTTATTATAAGGTTTTGAACCTTCAAAGTTTTCAAAATCTCGCCAAAGTTTGGGTCTTATTAATGTAAACACGTGCAATCTGGAAGGGTGGGTGCCTGTATCCCGAGTTTTCTGTCTAAGGCTAGAGTGTTCGTACAAATCCACATAATCGGACCAGTCACTCTTACCTGGGAACTCTTGGGGTGAGTGTCCACTTATAGGCTAAAGCATGTCTTCGCGATACATTATAAGGACCTATTTACTTTGTTCAACCATTGTGTGTCGTTTGTTTGTTCGAGATAACGAACAAATGATCGCCTTCCTATTGTTTCGTTAATATCTTCGATACCTCATTTGCTCAAAACAATCCAGCTGTCCCTAACCAACCGGCTCAACCCTCTGCTAAGAAGCCATACAAGGGAACTACACCTTTGTGCAACCAATGTAACCTTCATCATCATGCTAGTGTGAAATTCCGCAAATGTCTAAATTGTGGACTTGCTGGTCATACAGCTAGGGTTTGCTGAGCTGCAGCTGCACCGAATCAAGCTGATAACAAATCCTGCTCAAGCTCGTTTTCCACCAGGTTCTTGCTACAACTGTGGCGAGATGGGCCATTTCCGAAACAATTGCCCAAAGCTTGCTAATGCAAATCCAGCACGTAGATGAGCATTCGACCAACTGGAAGATGATGCTGTTTGGAACAATCGAACTTTATGTGTTATTTTCTTTTGTTACCCAAGTCTTTGAAACAAATATTTTGGTTTTTCAATAAATCATTATTTGCATTACGATATACGAAAATAAGTGTGGTTACATGTATGAACGACATATACCTTCAATACCGACACCAAGGAACCGTGTTCCCTGCAAAAAAAAAACTACTCTTGTAGTTCTTTCATTTTTATGATCGCTCGTAATCCCTACGAAAATCCTAAGTACTTGTTTCTTCTAAGAAATAAAGTACAAGGTGCGTGTTACAACTCTGGACGAATACCCAAAGTACCACTTTAAATCCTTAAAAGGATACCCAAGGGTACTTCCGTAATCCCTTGATTGGTCTTACATATCATATCTTCCCGACTTCATGATATTTTACACAGCATATGATTTTAAAAGATTATGCGTGTTTTTCAAAAACCTCATACATATTTTCAAAATCATCTTACATGGTTCTAAAACATTTCATAAAAATGTTTACCTAGTATATTTAATACAAGATTTCAAAAACATTACAAAAGGTTTTCTAAAACATATTTTTAACGATTCCAAGCATGGCTTTCAAAAACAATCTACCCGTATGTTGCCTTAACATACGTGGTACACGATTATCAAGAACACCCTGCTTCGTACGCCGACTTAGCATGCGTAGCACAATGATTTCAAGGATCCGTTTGCTTCATATGTTGTCTTAGCATATCTAGCACCTTGATTTCATAAACACTATGCTTCGTATGTCGTCATAGCATACCTAGTACAATATTCCTAAACTCTTCCCGCTATACGAATTCCAAATCCTTATAGGATCTTCTTCATAGTTAGATCCTTGTGGATGTTTAAAGCACAAAACCAAAGTCCTTAATTGGATTCTTTATGTGTTATAATTCGAATGTTACGATTCTTTGTGAACTAAATCGAATCTTCATAAGATTGTCCTATCTTTATAAGATAAAATTCTTGAGGATGTTTGTAGTACTAATTAAAGTCCATTGACTGGATTCCTGGTATACTATGAATACCCGAGTAAAAATCAACGACAAATTAATAACAAATTAATAACGAATTAAATAACCAAGTGAACAATTGTGTAACTATTATGTGCTTACATGTTTATGTGTTGACCTAATCAAATTAAAGTTATCACAAGATTGTTCGACCGAATTCTATCCCCTACACATTATAAAACAAACTGTGCGGACTGTGCAAGGAATTATGAAATTATGGATGCATACATAATTATGGAATTCAGTGCACAGAAACCACATCAAGTTTTGTCATGTATTAATCTAATCAAGAAACAAAAGTAAACTCTATTCATTTCTATTTCTGATGAAGTACCCGCTGAGGAAAAATGAACTAGCTATTCGTTTTTCACTTCTAAAAGAAATATCTGCTGAGGGAAATGAATAATCTATTCATGAACTGTGTTCATTTTCATTTCTTATGAAGTACCCCCTGAGGAAAGTGAATTATCCATTTATTTTCGCTTCTGAGAAATACTCGCTGAGGAAAATGAACAAATTCATGTTCATATCTGATAATGTACCCACTGAGGAAAGTAAGCCATCCGTTCATTTTCGCTTTTGAAGAAATACCCACTGAGGAAAATGAATAAATTCATTCCATTTCCGACGAAGTACCCACTAAGGAAAATGAATTGATCATTCATTTTCACTTCTAAAGAAATACCCACAGAGGGAATGAATAGTCCTGCATTAATTTTGTCATTTTCATTTCTAATGAAGTACCCACTGAGGAACATGAACCATCCGTTGATTTTCACTTCTGAAGAAATGTCCACTGAGGAAAATAAATAAATAAATAAATCCATTCCACTTCTAACGAAGTATCCACTGAGGAAAATGAATTGTCCATTCATTTTCACTTCTAAAGAAAAATCCATTGGGGAATGAATAATCCTGTATCGATTCTTTCATTTCCACTTCTGACGAAGTACCCATTGAGGAAAACAAATCATCCATTCATTTTCCCTTCTGAAGAAATATCCATCGGGGAAATGAATATCTTATTCAATAATTCTTTCATTTCCACTTCTAACGAAGTACCCATTGAGGAAAATGAATCATCCATTCATTTTCACTTCTGAAGAAATATCCATCGGGGAAATGAATATCTTATTCAATAATTCTTTCATTTCCACTTCTGACGAAGTACCCATTGAGGAAAATGAATCATCCATTCATTTTCGCTTCTGAAGAAATATCCATCGGGGAAATGAATATCTTATTCAACAATACTTTCATTTTCACTTCTGACGAAGTACCCACTGAGGAAAAGGAATTATCCATTCATTTTCGCTTCCGAAGAAATATCCATCAGAGAAATGAACATCTTTTTCAAGTACCCTTCATTTCTACTTCCGATAAAAGTTTCCATTGGAGAAAATGAATCATCCATTCATTTTCACTTCTAAAGAATATCCACTAGAGAAATGAAATACAAATCCTTACAAGATCTTTCTATTAAATAGTTAGAATCTTAAAGGATATTCACAGAACTATTGATTAGTTTGATCTTTATCATTAATCAAATCACTCGTTCACACTTCCTGCTTTATCTAAGGAAGCACCCACTAGGGAACGGTAAAGTTATGCCTTATATGGAAATCCTTGATGCGTTACTCTATGCAAATAGATAACACCCTAGATTCCATGCAAGACAATGTTTAACACAACGTTACAGACAAATTCCTACAAATAAATTTCGGGACGAAATTTCCTAAAGTAGGGGAGACTGTGACATATGTGCCTCTACGACCACCATAAAAATACAAAACCAATGAAACCTTGTGTTTCATACTTGAGATTTGTGTAAATACGTGTATCATTTGCACATATCAATTCTTGTTCAATTTCGAGCTTTAAATCGCTTTCTGGAAAGTTATACGCGAACTGATATATAAACGTAAACAGAAAACATGAAAAACACTCCAGAATAGTGCCATAGGCTTAACGTACCTTAAATAACCTTTACATAACTTAGAAATAAGTTTTTGAGCGTTTGGTGGGTCGAAAACAAGTTTATTCGATCGCAGGGACTATTTGCGTCAAACTGCGAAACTATGCCGATTTGTATAGTAACGAACATTCCGGAACTTGATCTTAAGTTAAACATACCCTAAATATCCTTTACATAGCTTAGAAATAGGCTTTGAGGGGTTTGGTATGCGAAAATAAACTTTTTGATCAAACAGGGACTAAAAGCGTCAAAAAGTGCATAAGTTTGCATTTTCGCGCATATCTTATGTTCTGAACATATCCGGACATTCAAAATGTTTGTAATCATTAAAATATTTTATTTTAGTGATTGGAATGCAAAAATACCATTCGTCGCGTAATTTGGATCGATTTCACGTTCGTTACGACTTCCGTCGTAATTAACCAAATAACACAACCGTACGACCAAACGAACCGACATCCGAGATGTTTTCAAGCATATTTCATGTTCCCTATGCTTTATCTTCATTGTAGAGCCTTGAAATGGGGTTAACGGGGCTTAAACGTGTCAAAAACTGAGTTTTGTGCTAACAGGGACCAAAACTGTCATTCTGTGAAACTTCCTTGGCGGGCCGCACAGCCTTGAGAGTCTGGCTACGCGGGCCGCAACTGACTGTCAGACGAGAAACACTGAATCTGGTCATAGCAGCTGATTTTAAGCGATTTTTCCATGGTTTTCTCATACCATTAGCTAGATTTTAAGGTCCCATTGTATACAAAACAGTGGTAACACATGGAGGGGTCAAGATCAAAGCTCAAATTACGAGAAATGATCCTAACGGTTCTTGAAAATCTATAAATACCCACCTTGTTCAAGCATCATTCCTCACATTTGATCTGAATTTGCTCTAAGTTGAAGCCTTAGCTTCATACCTGAGTATTTTAGATCAAATTCTTCATTGCTTGGACCTTTTGTAAGCTTCTTTCATACTTTTTATGCTTTTCATGCGTGAAAGTCAAATAGAGTTTGACTTTCTGCTTTGACCACATTTTGGTCAAGTCAAAGTTCAATCGAACTTTGCAATGTGAGCGTAATCACGATGGATATAGTTCCGTGTGACTATACCTACTGATTACCACGTCGATTAGTCGAAGTGACGAGTCAAAGTTTCGGTCAAAATACGTGTTTATGCGTATTTTGCAACGAATCTATTTTCAGGTATCAAAACACTTTGTTTTGATATCAAACCTGTTTTCTAACTTAGTTAAACATGTTTTAACATGTTTAACTCGTCACTTTTAGTCTAGTGCTTGTATATGGTCGTAAGATAAGCGGTCTTGACAACTGCTTAGCTTAGACTTTCGAACCCGACCCGTTTGGTCAATCATTAGGATCCGACCAAGCATATATTGTGACCATAGTTTTATAGGGAATAACCTTCCGAGGTTATACCTTATGCTCACTTAGTTTAATTAGTTGTATGATAGGTAGTTTATATGCCTTATGAAAATGACCAAAATGCCCTTTTCATGCATAATTTGAATTTAAGCATATGTAACTTAACTTTTGCCACTTAAACTAATTATGCAACATATTTAAACATGCTTAGGCATATAATACTTGTCATAGGACTAGTTAGGCGTCTCGAATGCGCATTTGTGCGAACGACGTGTTAAAGTAGCGTAAGCTACCTTAATGGGTCGTAACGGGTCGTAAGCACTTATAATAGGTTCCGATTTAGAATATAGGCTTTGTTAAACCATATCTAGGGGTGGCATATTGTGTATACCCGTACACGATAAGACACGACACGATAAGACACGATACACGAAATCCCATACACGAACACGACACGATAACTTATCGTGTCCTTTTTTTCAAACACGAACACGACACGATATACACGAAAATTACCTTTTAATACCTGTTAACATGACTGTTCGACTGTTATACACGAAAATTACCTGTTAATACCTGTTAACACGAACAAAAACACGAACACAACATGCTATCTGAGAGTTACAGAGGGAGTTTAGAGTTTTATTTTTTCGAATTGAATGAGGAATGAAAATAGAAAGGAATTAAGGAACTCACACCCACATGGCTGATGAGTTTTATTTATTTTAATTTCTTATCGTGTACTAACGGGTATTAACAGGTAAACAGGTATTTAACCTGTTTATACACGAAAATTAACAGGTAATCTCGTGTCTACCTGTTTGGTACACGATACCTGTTAAGGCCATACACGATACCTGTTAACTTCGTGTAGGTTCGTGTCGTGTATTCGTGTATTCGTGTAAAATTGCCAGCCCTAACCATATCACATGAGTTCCAATACTCTTTTGGTTTACGAAACCTCATTCTATCCGATCTTCCGTTTTAGGTGTCAATTTATTAACTAGCGATCCGATTACTAGGTGCTACTTGAATTCCTTGGTTTACTCGAGCTTTGCTAATTCATTAGATCGAGGATACTTTGCACTTCGATGTGAGTACGTCCCCTCTTTTACCGCTTTCAAATGTTTTGGGGTGATTCATATGTGCTAAACGATTTTCGAGTTTTCAAAACGAATGTTATGATTTATATTAAACTATGTGAACTATTTGAACCACTGGAAATATCGGAACTATTTGAACCACTGGAACTATCTGAACTATTTGAACTATTTGAACCACTGGAAATATCTGAACGATTTGAACTATTGAACCACTGGAGCTATTGAACTATGTGAACTATCTGAACTGTTTGAACCATAGGAACTATGTGAACTATTTGAACTGTTTGAACCATTGGAACTATTTGATCTATGTGAACTATTTGAAGTATTTGAACAATTGGGTTATGGTAAGTGATTAGGTAACGGGGCGGGTGTAATGTGATAAAAGCATGGTGGATACGCCCCTGGTACTTCCTATATATAAGTGCTTTTAACACATTACATGTCGTTGCGTTATCTAGATCACTCGGGCGAGTTCTTTTAAAAGCGAAGTTACACCACAAGGTTTTCTTAACGATATAAACCATACAATGTTTACTTTTAAAGAACGATTTACAACTTGGTTTACAAAGACAAATGTTTTCAGTTAAGATTCATGGCTACAATGGTTTTGGTTTACACATCTATCAATTTGTAAAAGTTGATAGAAACATATTGCAATATCAAACTTTTTGTTTTCAAGGTATACACTCGAAAACTCTCGTAGTTGATCGAGGTATTGCAATATGAACTCAAGGCCATGAATCTTACACACTCACAAAACCTATGTACTCGCCGGCATTTTTATGCTGACGTATTTTCACATATGTTTCAGGTACCATAGTTGATGATGTTTGATGATGATTATGATGCATGCTCATATAGGGATGGACAAGGCCTTAGTGACTTAATAATAATGAAAGACAATTGTTCGTGTTTTGTTTTTAATATTCGAGACAATGTAATAAACTTAATTCAATAAAACGAAACTTCAATCCATGTGTTATGAAACAATGATTCTGTTACGACACTCCCCGACGTTTCCGTCGCGGTTTGTTGTTTTAACGCGGTCGGGGTGTGACACAATCCGGTAGAGCACGAATATACTTCTTGATGGTGATTTCGGGGGTAGGAACTTGGCCTGGACAAATTATGCTCAGGTGCTTAAAGCGGGCAGTTAAACTAGCATTGTCACCATCCTTTTGTTTGATGTGCTAGAACTCGTCCTCCAACTTTTGAAGCTCGTGGGGAGGCCAGAACTCTTTCATCATGACGTCCTTCAACTCGTCCCACGTTAGCCCGTAAGCTGCATCATTTCCACGCTTGTTTCTTTCGGCAATCCACCAATCCAGAGCCCTAGACTGGAAAACGCCGGTGGCGTTAACAGTGCGGAGATTATCAAGACAGCCGATTTAGCGCAGGGTGACTTCGATAGAATCAAACCATTGAAACATGGCAGTAGGTCCATCTTCTCCGGTAAATTCTTTGGGACCGCAGGCTTTGAACTGCTTGAAGCTAAAAGTAGCATTGGGCGAATCAGTCCTGGACTCTTCAGAGGACTTGCTACCGTTTTCATTCAGCTCACTAACGATTTGCGGGATAACTTTCGCAATTTTCTTGGTGACTAGTGAAGCGATACGCTTGTCTTCGTGATTTCGATGAGCAGAGCGAGAGTGAAATGAACCAAATGACGACATTGTCTACAATAGACATCGCCACAGGATTCAGACACTCTATGTCGAATCTCACCTCACAAGACTTCTTAATACTACTAAAGCTCAGTAACACCTCTAATCACATAACACATAGTCACATAGGCACATAAATCACAGAATCACGTAAACAAAGACGCACATAAGCACATAAGGCACATAGAACACAGCAATCATGTTGACCCGCTATATTTTGCACGTATTCACCTACATATATATTGCATGTATTCACCTATCCTTCAAAGTCCGCGAGCGATTGCGAGCAGCGAATAACACACAGCGAGAGGTATAGCAAGTATCCTAACAAGCGATTTGTTAACGTTTTGAGATAGATGTGCAATGCGAGTTGTGTGTGTCGATCAAAGCAAACAGCGAAAAGCGTATAAATCACGAAAAATCAAAGCATACAAATAGGTAAAATCACATAAAACACATAAAATTCCACATAAAAAGGACAAATATCAGAGTCAGCAGTTGCGGGCTCAAACACATAACATCGGCGACTGCGAGCTTGAAATCGAGGATAGATTGTCTAAGGCTTGATAGACATTGACTACCCAAATTGATTCGACTATTCTCAAGTGCCTTGAGTGCATGCTTTGGCCTAATGGACTGTGCTCTATCACTGGCATACGGTGAATGGCACGCATCCTTTCGGTTATTCACGCAGCTCGAGTCGTTGGAACCCATCGAAACTTTGGTGAGAGCTTTGTAAAATTCAAAATAGAGAGCGGAACGAGTCATCAAGGTTCGGGTTTCACCCCTAACTTGGCGACTACATTCCTGTTTGTGTGATAAAATCACGACATTCAGAGAGAAAATTTGTGTCGAAGTATGGATTTCACTCCTGATTTAACTCAAATTCTCTTGTTTATAGTAAAAATGTCGGTCGAACAAGCGATCCGATCTAGAGTTTGAGGCTTTCACACCTAAGCTCGATCTAATCACTCGTTCATATTCAAAAATAGTGCAATGCGACTGCCTTAAGGCAGTGTGCTAGGATAGAATGAGTGCGAGGCGATCGAATAGCAGTAATAGGCTCGTACGGGACCCCTAACGGGTTCTCACAAGGCGGTCTGTTGGTACTTAGACTATAGACTAGGTCGTTTCTAAGACATCGACCTGGACTAGGTCGAGTCTTGCCTAATTCCCTATAGTTATGGCTCTGATACCAATCTGTCACACCCCAACCGATGGCGGAAACATCGGGGCGCGACACTGAGCGAAACAGATTGTCAACGAGAAATTCCATAACAACTAAATTAGCAGATAGTTAATATTATGTCCCATACCATAATCCATCAAGCAAATAATTATTACAGGCATAGATATCTCTAGGCAAATCATTGTTCTGACAACTCAGAATAAATAAATAAATTATCTTTGTTTCTAGACTCTCCTACTCGATTCCATGAAAGCAAGCAATGTCCTAGCATTTCAAACACCTGCCACATACGTTATTATAGAGTCAATACACAGAGTGTAAAGGTGAGCATACAAGTTTGATACTATAATAGAGTTCGAAATAGTTTACGCATAACCAGCATGTAACATGTAGCAAAGTGAAGGCTAGTAGGTTATCGACAATGAAATATGCAAGACGTGACTGCGAGTTGTAGAATGCGCAACACATATCCCTACTGGGACACATGAAGTAAAACCCTTAACAACCCCTGTCCACGACAGGTGCTGAGTCCAAACTATAGTACTATCGTTGCTAAGGTGTCAGACAACAATCACTGTGTTAACATAACTTACAAGCATTCATCGAATAACACGTAGCATGCAACAGCGGTCAGCGTATAAATAGTTTTTGCGTTGTGTGTCAATTGTGATTTGAATAAGTAACATATGTAACACCCAAAAGTGCGTAAAGATAAAGGAAGCCAAATCAGTAATTAAGCAAGGAGTGACAGATAATACAACTAAAGTAAATAAAATACAAGATCTAATTACAAGTCAAGGAAGCCAAATCAGTAATTAAGCAAGGAGTGGCAGATCGCAATTTGCAATCTTTTCTTCCTTTGACTTTGACTTTGACTTCCCAAAACACGGGTTGTTACAGTTTACAACTCACTTAATCATTCTAGGTTTTCAACAAGAATGACAAATTTGTACCTATTTCATAAAAGGGATTTTCTAATGGCACACCCCATGTCTATCTACACACTTTTTCAATTCAATACGCATCGTATAAGCCTATACGATGCGTATTGAATTAAAGTAAAAAACATGGCAGACTGACAGGTGCAGGTTATGCCTGGCGGCGGGCCTGATACGCATCGTATAGGCCTATACGATGCGTATCAGGCCGCTGTTTTTTTGAATTTATTTTTTGTTCTGTTGTATCGAATGCGAACCCGAGAAACAAAGGTATTTCGAGCAATTGGTCGATGATATGATTGATAAAGATCTTGACACGATTATTTCCATTTTCAAGTATTATTAAAACCATTCGAGCCAACCAGTCTACAATGTGGTTCCCAATTTGCGGAACATAATCCCAGATTATCTAAAGAAACGCTTTTATCATGTGTCATGTGGTAAACAAATACCAAGGGTGTATACAGATCTCTATTCGGTCATCTTTCCAAGCTTTTACACACGAATATGTGGTTCCCAATTTGCCGAACATAATCCCAGACTGTCTAAAGAAGCGCTTTTATCATCTGTCATATTAGATGTGTTATGTGAGATTTTTCAAGTTTGCACAGTGGGAGAAAATACCAGCACCTCTGTCAGTATTGTCCTTTAAATTCGCATAAACATATATTCGTTTCATAACCTCCTCCTATAAATCAACCACAACTCACCCGATACGTCTTCTCTGGATCAGACATGATAAAAGCGCTTCTTTAGACAATCTGGGATTATGTTCCGTTTCTTCAAGATTTACGTCTGATGTCCAAGTTTGATCACATTTGACTTCATCTACGGCAGTCAAATGACTTTCTTGGCTCAATAATCTGACAATAGGGCCCACAGATCTTATGCCCACCCGAGACCGACCTCTGGATCACACATGATAAAAGCGCTTCTTTAGACAATCTGGGATTAGGTTCCGTTTCTTCAAGATTTACATCTGATGTCCAAGTTTGATCATATTTGACTTCATCTGCGGCAGTCCAATGACTTTCTTGAGTCACATATCCGACAATAGGGCCCACGGATCTTATGCCGAACCGAGACCGACCTCTGGATCACACATGATAAAAGCGCTTCTTTAGACAATCTGAGATTATGTTTCGTTTCTTCAAGATTTACGTCTGATGTCCAAGTTTGATCACATTTGACTTCATCGGCGGTAGTCCAATGACTTTCTTGAGTCACATATCCGACAATAAGGCCCACGGATCTTATGCCCACCCAAGACCGACCTCTGGATCACACATGATAAAAGCGCTTCTTTAGACAATCTGGGATTATGTTCCGTTTCTTCAAGATTTACGACTGATGTCCAAGTTTGATCACATTTGACTTCATCTGCGGCAGTCCAATGACTTTCTTTGTACAATAATCCGACAATAGGGCCCACGGATCTTATGCCCATCCGAGACCAACCTCTGGATCACACATGATAAAAGCGCTTCTTTAGATAATAATCCGTTCAGTATCAGCGTTGTTTATCACACTGTGTGAGAATTGGAAGCCCGACAAACAGTCTTGCAATTACATCTTCAATCGAGACCGCATTATTAATTATAATGAAGCAATGAAGATTGAATGTGGAAAACGACAATCGTTTTTTACTACGGAAACGGTGGCTATGGGAAATACAAACCTGACACGAACCACAATGGACTCAGACTCATACTACCCTTGTCGTTCTGTATTTTCTCCTTTTCTAATTCTCGAAGAATCTCGTAACGTATGACACATGATAAAAGGGGAAATCTAATGGAACACCTGATTGAGAGAAACTTCTTCGAGCTAACCTTCGATATCTCATCCTTCTGTTGTTCAGTATTTCCGAGACAATTTAAGTTATTTCAGTTATTTCTGTTGATTTAGTACTTCAACATGTTTTAGTTGGTTTCGAATATACCCAAAGAGATCTGAACCAACCGAAATCCACTTCCAAGACGATTCAAGTGAGTCCTATGAAGCAAGTGTCGGTCTATTCAATTAAGAGGAAACATTGCATGCCTTGAACGAGTCTAGAACACTCGTAATCCTCAACCGGCTTTGAAACCTGAATGCATACACAAATAGTTCTAGTGGACGAAGCAAATGAAACCGGAGCTGTTATCTTGGTTGTTCAGTACTTTCGTGTGCTAAATACAATGTTCATCTTCGTTATCCTTTGCTTTCTGCAATTCAAGCAGGCACGGATGCTAAACGTACTGTTATTACATCCGAGACTATTCAAGTGAGTCCTATGAAGCAAGTGTCGATCTATTCAATTGAGAGGAATCATTGCATTACATCTTCGTTGAAAACAAGTGGTTGTAATGACGGAACCCTTGATTTGAAAAAACATTTTTGAGAAATTTGTATTTCAATACGCATCGTACAGGCCTATACGATGTGACAACCCTCATGATTACAGGTATCCGTACAATTAATTAATTATTAATTTGTGCTTAATGACTGTGCTTAATTACAACTGATGATTTAAACTGCTTTCTGATTTCTGTATCATACATACATGTGCATCACATTTCATACTGTCACACCATTCATTACATACACACTTTAGTGACATACTTGATGCACAAAGCACAGTTAGCACAGTGAGCAGATAATACAGAAACATGCTGACAATGCCAGCACATAGACAGACAATGTTTTGAGGCCCAGTATGAGCCAGAGACAAGGTACTACACTAGTAGAGAGTGTAGGGAAGTAAGGACCATAAAACTGCGTCACTAGGTGATAGTTTAGGTGCCGGAAAGTGCCTAAAACCCATTCGAAGTGCAGAATTCTGCATTTATTAACAAAATTCAGCATTTTAACATGCTAGTAATGTGAAAAAATATGGCAAAATGGTCCTGTATCTTTCCTAAGTGCCGGGAATTAAACGTGTCACAAAAAGGTACATAAAAGACACTATATGGAATAACTTAGCACTTTAACAGAACGGTATCTAACCGAACAACTAGACATTACCGGAACACTAAAATGTTGCGAAAAGCATTGTTTCACTTTTTCTGAACTAGTATTGGTTCCCGAGCACACTAACATATTACATAATTCATGAAACACCAAAACACTAGACTTTTACCACTTAACCTCCTCTAATTACCCACTTTTACCAACAATTTACATCTTACCCCCCCCCCCCTCTTGTAACCGTCCCCTAAGGGACCCCACCATGAGATTTCTAAATCTTCTTATATCTTCCATAATATTGCTTTGGGATTTGGTAGATAGTGTATGTACTTTGTGAATCACATAATCCATTGGGTATTAGTGAAATTAGTGTTATAAGTAACCTTATCTTTCCATCTTCATCACCACAACTTCTTTCCTCCTCCCACAATAAAAGCTCGGCCGAACATACCCTATATACCACAACCATTTTCAATTTTCAATCAAACAATCCAAGTGTACTTCAAGGTGCTACAAGGTGATTTAGAAGGTGTGGAACACTCGGATCATGAAGGACCTCTACCACAAGCTTTTATCCACTCATTTTTCTCCATTGATCTTCCCTAGCTTTAAGCTAGTTGTAAGACTTCTTTGATCCTTGTTTACATCATGTTCTTAGTGGTTAATAGATATATTATGATGAAATCTTATGAACACTAAAAGACTTGAATCTTGAATCATGAAACATAAGCTTAAATAAGAAGAAACATGATGAAATAATGCTAGTATGATGTTGTTTAGTGAATGTATGATGTTTGCTTGATGATTACTAGTAATATGATGATTGATCATCATAAGGAACTTGTTAAAGAATGATTAAAAACATGGTTTAACAAGTTAGAGATGATTATGTGCTCTCATGAAATAATCATCTTCTAAACTACACATGAACTTGAAAGTAAAAATGATTTTCTTACAAAGTAGCAAACCAAAGGAACTAGTAAACTTGTGAACCCAAGACTTGTGTATGATTTTCCAAGAAAAGCCAAGTTAAAAAGACGGTTTTAGAAAGATCATGATTTTTACATATACTTACACCATTTTTGGAAATAAAATAAGTATATGGATGCTAGTAAAACAAGAAGATGTTGTAAATAAATATTTTTGTAAAATGTGTTCACAAGTTGTGAACATCTAAAGATTTCGAGAATGAGATTTTAACGAAAGTAAACACACTTTGGAGGGTAACTAAACCCACTAAACACCCCACTAAGTTACTACGCATTTTTATAAAACATCAAGTTCATGTTGTACATTAAATAGGAATAGTTTTGCACTTGGTAAGTGTAATATTGTTTAGTGATTTGTTGATGATTGTTTGGATGAATTTTTGAAAAGAAAATGATATGCTAGATAGCATGGACACCTCCGTTTACAAAGGAAACTATGGCGAAATTTTCTATAAATTCCAACACTTAGTGAATATTTTCTAACAAGTGTTTACAAGTATGATTTTAACTTTGTTTTTCAAATATAAATCTCGCCATGATTTTTGTTACAAAATACAAAGTATCGGAGGTTGGTTTTTATAAATAAAAATGGGCAAATATATATTTAGAATATATATTTTATATAAAGACACTTGTGTGAATATTTGCATGATTTGTGAACTAGTTATATTATTTTAGGGTAAAATAATATAACCTAACAATACCATGAAATTACAACTCCAAAATAATACCAAAAATATCACAAGGAATAAAATATTTAAGTTACACACTTGGTATTGTGAAATCGAACGCAAAAACGTAACTTATAAAATATTCCGGAAAAACTTTTACGAATATATTTTTGGAAAATATTATTTTGGATACAAGAAGTGAAAATATATTGTTTTTGAGAA